>NW_027197892.1:0-52975 GCF_038502225.1 Cherax quadricarinatus
TGGATGTATGGTATGAAATTTCCGTAATTAGGATATTAATGTTGGCCAGAACAATAATGATCCCAACACTGAACCCAGTGATTCACAACTATTTTGCATTCCCTTCTTAGCTTTTCATCCTTTCGCGAGACTCGTTGCTTTCTCTTGTACATACCATTATCCTTACTAATTTCTATCCTCTTAGCTTGGCTTTGTTTTCCAATTCCTCAAGTAGCTTTTTGTGTGGCACCAATTCACAAGCATTCTTAGAGTCTTGAAGTAAGCAGTCTGCCCAATTTTTTCTTCAGTGACTTCTGTTAATCTGTCATATATCTCTGAAGAAAACTGTAAGGAACTCCTTTCCATATCTGTAACATGTTGCAGCTTCTCAGGAATTTAAATTTTCTAAGATGTGCAACATGTTTCCTTTTTTTTGTAAGATAATCTTTTTCAGTAACTTTCTTGCTACACTCATTAGGAACACATGTCTGTGGTTCACGGTTTCTTGTCTCTTATTTTCGTGAAATATTTCTCTGGCAAATGCTGTCTTCCAGTCACTGGTACTTCAAGCATTATTAAAACTATTCCCTCTCCGATAAATTACTAGGAAGGATAAACAATAATAAAAGGGCTTCAGCCAAATGAATATAATTAAATGAGGTGAAGAAAATAAAAATTCGAAGATATTCAGTATAAATATCAATAACAGCAGGACAGTCTTAGACGTAAATGATATAGGCATTTAGAAGAAAAAAAAGTATAGGCTCTGTACCCCCGGGGACGATGGTCAAGAAATGATCGCTCATCGGTGTTTATAAATCATAGGGTTGTTGGTTGCTGAAGAGGATCATGTTGCAGCATTCTCATGTAACTAAGTTTGAGTTGCCAAGAATGTTACTGCTGTCTTCCTTCCACTGTCGAGACTTGGATTCCTAAGAGTCTGCCGGTCTCAAATATGCTCAAGATCACAGCGTCTTCCGCAGATGACAAGACTGAAAAAGAGGTTACCAGAGGGTGGAGCACTCTTCGACTGGCTTCTGCACTGGCAAGACGTACCTGCTCCTGCTCCTGGTTGGGAGGATCAGACCTCGACACTCAGCAATTGGAACAGGCAAGAGAAGAGGAATTCTTCATCCCGCTCCAGGACTTGGTGCGTAGCTGGCTGCCTGCCCCTGGGCAGACAGTTGGCCTCTGCACTCTTGTAGCTGGGTGAAGTCTTCCCTACTCTCTCCCTGCGATCCCCGTTGGGGAGGGGAACCTGTACCAGCGTCGTCTTCACCTTCATGCACGATGAGCTACGCAAATCGTGTCAAGATCAAGCCAACAAGTGGTACCGTTGATGATTCAACGAAGATTGCTCTTGCAACTGTTGTTCAAGGAACACTGCAAGTTAAATTCAACGCCATTTTGTCTCTGAAAGAAGCATTCATTGTTGTGTGTCACGATGATGCTGAAGCAGAGAAGCTACTCACTACAGATGCCACCACTACACTTACTGCTCAAGGGTTTACTGTTATGTCATCTCCTGCCCTCAAGGCCAGGAAATCAGTATTCCTTAAAAAACTGGACAAGATTCTGACGTCTCAATCACCTGCAGAACTCAAGACATCCATCGAGACGCAAAATACTTGGGCTACTGTTGACAGCATCACAAAAATCCCGAATGCATCGTCCATGCTCAAGGTCACCTTCACCGACGTTAACATGGCTGCCACTGCTCTGAACGAAGGTCTTGCTGTTTACTACTACTTCATCAGTCCAACTTACATCGAAGCAGAGAGATATCAGTACATCCAACACTGCTGGAACTGTTATTCTTACCATCACACCACCAAAGCATGTCCAGTAAAAGACAAGAAGTTCTGCACTACATGTGGTAGTGAGGGACACACCTTCAGTTCCTGCACCATTGCTACTCCACCACAACCATCGTGTTTAAACTGTAAGAGCAACGACCACCATACACTGGCAGCAAAATGTCCTACACGTAAGGATATTGTGAAGAAAACACAAGAAGCAGCAAAGAAAAAACCTACTAGCAACACACCAACGTATGCAGCAATTGCAAAGATCCAAGCTAATACTACGAAATTACTTCAAGCTACTACTCAGCCAGCCTCCACCATCATCACTCCTCCAGCATGTGACGTAACCAAGATCCACTACTGTCTCATATACGCTCACATGCAAAATATGGCTGTACCTGGATCTTTTAACTCGACCATCAACGAGTTATTTGCACTAAATAATATGCCATCATTCATATTCCCAGCATCTCCACCTTCGGAAGAAATACTAAAATTCACCAAGGACCTAATCAACACCTCTACGCCTGCAGCTCCAACACCATCAACAACTAGTGACGTCACTCCAACAACGTCCAATGAGAAGTCTCCATCGCCTCCACTCCTCAAAGAAACCGACCAATCAGAAGCCTTTCCACCAGAAACATCCTCTCATTCGTCCATTGAAGATGAAGAAGAAGAAGAAGAAGTTGAAGTGGAAAATGTACATTCACCAGTACAAAAACTACCATCCCAAGACCCAAGATCCAATACTGTACCAGATGAAGATACCGACAAGTATCTTAATTGGGGTGATATATCTTTCTATACCACAGCAAATTATCCTCAAGACATGGAGCCAGCTGAACTCAAATCTCACCTCATCCATAAAACAGTCAAGTTTGTTGAACCATGCCGAACAGCTGATTGTAAAACTGAACTTCAGACCTTATAAAGCATGCTGAAAAATTAATCAAAACCCTCGATATCGACACTTGTTAACTCGTCTCATGAAAATTCCTCTCCAACGATTTAAACGTCTTGAAAATGGAACACCACTCAGTTACGGAAAACTTGAAGAAAAAAACGCCACAATTCCAGATAACCACCAAGCCATTATGAAAAGACCAATCAACGTTGAGCTCCTCCCTTGTCGCCTGCAGCCACCAATCACCATCAAGAAGCAGCAATCTTCCATCCAGCAAGTTGCAGTCAGCTCCTACAGAGTTCCTGTTGTCTCTACATCGTCTTTCGTCATTGTTATCCAGGCTTAGCAGTTGGGTTTAGTCCTGACTCTTCTCTCTTCGACTCAAGACATTCCTCTCCCCGTCTATTCTTCGCACTGTCCCCACTTGCCCCTCGCCCCTCGTGGGTACTTACCTGTGAGTCCGATCCGATCCGATCTCTTGGATAAACTGAAGACTTCTGGTGTTATCCCAGTTGCACCTGACAGCTATCAAGCTCAGAGGACTGTGTTTGTGGCCAGAATCAACAGTTTTATGAAACACAGCACTGTTAATGAAATTGTTGATAACATTAATACCGAGAATTCTGACCTTAGGGCTGTAGAAGCACATAAATTCTCGAATCCCAACAACAATAAGGTAACTTTAAAATTAATACTCGAGACACCTGAGGAGGCCAAACTTGTGTGTCAAAATGGCTTCAAATGTTTCAGCACCAGATGTACATCTGACCAAATTTCCATGGAACGCTTTGTCAGTGTGACACAATGTTTCAAGTGTTATGCCTTTGGTCATAACAACAACAAATGCAGTACACAAGGGCAAATTTGTAGCATTTGCTCTGGCCAACATTCCTATCGTGATTGTACCAATAAAAATTCACCTAAATGTGTCCTCTGTAATGGAAAACATCATGCTGTTTCTGCTATTTGTCCTGAAAGAAAAAAGGAAATGCAGAAAATTCTTGACGCCAAGAAACTATCCACTTCTAAGAAGACCACTCCCCAGGCACCGCCAACCATGTCCCAAACTTCCTTCCCAGCTCTGCCTGGATCAAGTGGGACTCCTCAGGTCTCTACCAATGGTTCCAATGTTTGGAATTCTGCCCCTCTTGGAGCGCCCCAATCTAACCCTCACTTACAACAGACACAACAACAAGGTTCAGTCGCATCTCATGTGTCTCAGGTATCCACAGACGGGGATATAATGAGAGCACAACTAATGTACTTGGTGGCCAAAGACACAGCTGGTGGTGACATTCAACTCTGCTCTCGTGTTTTAAATGATATGTTAAAGGCTAATGGGATCACTCCCATCATTATCCCTGAAAATGTGAAGGCCATTATGACCCAGCCTTCTCATAACAAGAAGTATGTACCATACTCTACATCTAAAAATAAGCCTAAGTCATCCCTGGCCCAGGGATCGCCCTCCTCGCAAACCCAGGTTGTCAACTCCTCTCAACCCGATAAGTCAACACCTGAACATAACAATGCCCCAGAAAGTGGTGCCTACTCTCCCGCTATTGTAGCTGATCCTGTTGAACAGGAACTTTCCCAAGGTAACTCACCTTGCCTATCTAATATTCACTTGGAGCCTACACAGTCTCCCATTAACTCTCACGAGCCTCTGCTTCCTGAAACTGAGAATAGCATACCTCAGTTTTATGATGATGATGACTCTAACGACTCTACGATTCGATTCTAATGAGTCTGTTAATATTACTACCTGTAGTGAAGATGATGGCATTTTTAATACACAAGCATCCACGCAAGAGTTTCCTTCTCCTATTGACGAGTCCAGCAGGGATAGTGTAGATACAACACATAACATTACTTGCAGGCGTTCAGAACGCAGTGTACGAGCGAAGAATAAGCAATAATGGGGATTACAATTTTCCAACTTAATGTTCAACATTTCTTTAATAACCGTTACCTTCTTGAGGTTGAACTACATAACTACAATCCCGATGTTATACTTTTGAACGAGACAGCTGCAAGAGTTGATCAACATATTAAATTACGTGGATACTGTACTGTGGAGAAATCGAGAGGACCCTTTAGTGGTGTAGCCATCTTGGTTAAATTAGGATATACATTTAAAAATATTCATGTGGATGAAGATAACATTCTTGCAATAGAACTAACAACGTCGCATGGACAACTAGTAATAGGAACTGGATATTTTCCCCCGAGACAGCCATATATAGAGTCAATTCCTCTACATAGGATATTAAGCAGAAATATTCCAACAATTCTAGCTGGAGATTTTAATGCTCATCACCCTGCCCTCTTCAACTGTGGAGCTGGTATTCCACTGGGTGACTTAAAAGGAAAACAACTCTTTAATATCATGACAGCTAGAAACTTGTCATTTCAAGGCCCATTCTTCAAATCGTACATTGGACCTCATCCAGGAACACCAGATATTGTACTGACAAACAGAGACTGTGACATCTTTCACTGTCGTATATCTCCTGGTGGAAATGTAGGATCTGACCATATCCCTGTTATAATACAACTACAAACTTCTCCATTTAGAATACCTGTAACTCCTAAACCCAATCTTAACACCCTAGGATTTGACCCCTTCAGGGCATATCTGGGTGAGGATGAAATTGTGTCTTTGGAAAATCTACCTTCCAGTGCAATTGATGATGCAATCAGGTCCCTGCACAATCGAATAATTGAAGCTACCAATGCAACTTGCCAATTAGCTTCCACAAAGATATACCAACAATATAAACCTACTAGAGAAATTAGAGACACTTTAAGAAATTATCAAGCAGAATGTCGAAGGCATCTTCAAACGCGACAACCACCAGCAGCTACACTGCACCGATTAAGGCAAGAATTAATTAACATGATTAGTCAACACAAACGAGACATATGGAAATTTCTAGTTCTTCAAGCTAATCAATATAAACGTGAACCAGCAAAATTTTGGAGTAAGATCCGACAACTTTTAGGGGGAAAGCACAAGGCTCCTAACTACCTAGTTCATACCTTCACTGATGAGGATGATGAAGATGTTGAAATTAAACTTGACGATCCACAGGACCAGGCTAATTTGATGGGTGATGTATGGGAGAAAATTCTCTCTCACAATAACAGTCGTCAATTTAATAATAATCATTATCAGTTAGTAAATGAATGGAGAGATGAGAACTTGGATGATCTACAACCACTACCTACCATCGATACTTCAACTCTTGAAGATACCCACCCGCTTACTAGACCTATTACATTACTAGAGATAAGTCAGGTTATTGGAAGAATGAGAAATAGAGCCCCTGGCCTCTCTGGAATAACAATGAAACAAATAAAGTACCTACCTAGAAATTGCAAACAGTCCTTGGTAAATATCTTTAATGCCATCTTGGCCTCAGGACATTTTCCAGTTGTTTTTAAGACTGCTAGGATGATCTTTCTTGCTAAGCCCAATAAAGACATCCACCAACCTGGGAACTATAGACCTATATCTTTACTTGAAGTCACTGGAAAAGTTCTTGAGAAAGTCATTTCCAACAGATTGAATTACTATATGGAGTTTAATCACTTGTTTACTGAAAAACAATTTGGCTTTAGAACACATAGAGGTACCAATCATGCAATAAATGTTATTTTTGACACTGTAGCAAGTCTAAAACAGCAGGGCAATCTTGCCTTAATTGCCACCAGAGATGTTCATAAAGCTTTTGATAGCTTATGGCATGATGGCCTTATATACAAACTCATTGACCTACCAGACCATAACTGGACTTTTCTCAGAGTAATTTATAATTTCTTAACTCAAAGAAAAATCATTCCCACCTTTCATGGCAAGTCGACAGAACCTTTTATACCGACGGCTGGTGTCCCACAAGGTTCTTGTCTCAGTCCACTTCTGTTTAACATTTATGTGAATGACCTTCCTCAACCAGAGTTTAATGACACAATTGTGACACAGTTTGCAGATGATGTTATTCATGTCGTCTCATCAACTCCAGTAACAGGAAAATACAAGTATGAGAGAGTCATAGAAAAAATGAATATTGAACTTCGTCGAACATCTAATTGGGAGAAGAAATGGAGAATTACGACTAATCCTGACAAGGTCCTTGTTAGCACGATAGGATGTTTTGCATCAACCATCGAAGATAAAGGGGGTATCTCCATCAGAGGTACACCTGTAGCCATTAGAAACCCTAACAAGATCTTGGGATATGAAATAGACAGGCTGCTCCACTCAACATCTCATGTAACTAAAAAGATCAACACAGCCAAAGCCGGTCTTAGCAGACTCTTTCGATTCAATCAAGCCCCTCAACATGTCAAAAAACATCTGTATAAAATGATAATAAGACCTATACTCGAATACCCTTGTGTCCCAATGTCATTAACAACAAAGACCAACATGCTACGGTTACAAAGGGTCCAGAATAGAGCTCTTCGCTTTATTACCGATACCAGGAGGAGAGACAGAGTTAAAATGGCAGATTTACACACACAACAAGATATTACTGCCATAAATGTACGCCTTGACACCCTAAAAAAGAAACAACTTTATACAATGCAAGAACTATACATGCCAGATAGAGAACATCCTATACAAGTGATAAATACCACCGATTACACCATCAATACTCCACCTCACAGGACTCAAAGAATGACTCTCCCACAGAGGGTTCGTCGTTTTATTCATAAAGATGATTACCCTCGACCCATGATTTTGAGCAACTTACCTGATGAAGAAGATTGGATACTACCAGAACCCTTCTATGTATACTGAGAAAATCATCGCCCCCAATTAGGGAGACATCTTAAATAACTTTCTAATGTAAAATTATGCTATTGACTATTGTTGGACACCACCATTAAGAAGCTATTGTCACGAAATTATAAACTGGCCAGAAAATTATTGCCTTTCTTGTCGTATAAATATCCGTTGTGCAATCGCGAAAAAAAAAAAAAAAACAAAAAAAAAAAAAAAAAAAAACAATTGCAATTTGTATAATTACTACCAATTCAGAGTCATGTAGTTATATACCTATTATATCTATGTGACTCTGATGGGTTAGTATTATACCCCTTAAAGAATATCTTATCAATTCACATACACTTTTTAAATTACACCAAAGTGGTTGGGCCACTTACCTTTTATATCCTACCTCTCCCCCCCCTCCCACCCTTTTCCAATATTTCCATCCTTACCCATCCTTCTTCCTTACCCATCTTACCAAAGCTCTGGTCATCAGAACTAGAACTGCTCCAGAATCTCCAAAACTACGGTGCTCTCAACACCAACTCCAAGGCTGAGGGACTGATTACCTCATCTTTTGTATATAGTTCTACTGTCTTCAAGTTACGTTTTTGAATTAGTATTGATAAAGCCACTGGATACCTGGAGGTTACCTGGAGGCTATTCCGGGGATCAACGCCCCCGCGGCCCGGTCCATGACCAGGCCTCCCGGTGGATCAGGGCCTGATCAACCAGGCTGTTACTGCTGGCCGCACGCAGTCCAACGTACGAGCCACAGCCCGGCTGATCCGGCACTGACTTTAGGTATCTGTCCAGCTCTCTCTTGAAGGCAGCCAGGGGTTTATTGGTAATTCCCCTAATGCTTGATGGGAGGCTGTTGAACAGTCTTGGGCCCCGGACACTTATGGTGTTTTCTCTTAGTGTACCAATGGCGCCCCTACTTTTAATTGGGGGTATTTTGCATCGCCTGCCCAGTCTTTTACTTTCGTAGGGAGTGATTTCTGTGTGCAGATTCGGGACCATTCCTTCCAGGATTTTCCAAGTGTAGATTATGATATATCTCTCTCTCCTGCGTTCCAACGAGTACAAGTCAAGTGCTTCCAAGCGTTCCCAGTAGTTAAGGTGCTTGACAGAACTTATACGTGCAGTAAAGGATCTCTGTACACTCTCTAGATCTGCAATTTCACCTGCTTTGAATGGAGATGTTAATGTACAGCAGTATTCCAGCCTAGAGAGAACAAGTGATTTGAAAAGGATCATCATTGGCTTGGCATCTCTCGTTTTGAACGTTCTCATTATCCATCCTATCATTTTCTTTGCACTTGTGATCGTGGCACTGTTGTGATCCTTGAAAGTGAGATCCTCAGACATTACTACTCCCAGGTCCCTTACATTATTTTTCCGCTCTATTGTATGGCCAGAGTTTGTAGTATACTCTGTTCTAGTTATTATCTCCTCCAGTTTTCCATAACGGAGTAGTTGGAATTTGTCCTCATTGAACATCATATTGTTTACCGTTGCCCACTGGAAAACTTTGTTTATATCTTCTTGGAGGTTAACCGCGTCCTCAGCAGATGACAGCCTCATGCAGATCCTAGTATCATCCGCAAAGGATGATACGGTGCTGTGGTGTATATCTCTGTCTATGTCTGATATGAGGATGAGGAATAAGATGGGGGCGAGTACTGTGCCTTGTGGAACAGAGCTCTTCACTATGGCAGCCTCCGATTTAACTCTGTTGACCACTACTCTTTGTGTTCGATTTGTTAGGAAGTTGAAGATCCATCTCCCCACTTTCCCAGTTATTCCTTTAGCACGTATTTTGTGGGCTATTACGCCATGATCGCATTTGTCAAATGCTTTTGCAAAGTCTGTGTATATTACATCTGCATTCTGATTTTCTTCCAGTGCATCCAAGGCCATATCATAGTGATCCAGTAGTTGTGAGAGGCAGGAGCGACCTGCCCTGAACCCATGTTGCCCTGGATTGTGCAGATTTTGGGAATCCAGGTGATTTGCAATCCTGCTTCTTAGCACTCTTTCAAAGATTTTTATGATGTGGGACGTCAGAGCTATTGGTCTATAGTTCTTAGCTAATGCTTTGCTGCCACCTTTATGGAGTGGGGCTATATCCGTTGTTTTAAGTGACTGTGGAATTTCACCCATGTCCAAGCTCCTCCTCCATAGTGTACTTAGGGCACGCGAGAGGGGTTTCTTGCAGTTCTTAATGAATACAGAGTTCCACGAGTCTGGGCCCGGGGCTGAGTGCATGGGCATGTTGTCAATGGCTTTTTCGAAGTCTATCGGAGTTAGGGTAATGTCGGAAATCTAGCATACATATATGAGTTTTGAGGCTCATTCATGAAGAAATCATTTGGGTCGTTGATCCTCAGACTGATTAGTGGCTCACTAAACACAGAGTCATACTGTGATTTCAGTATTTCACTCATTTCCTTGTTGTCATCTGTGTAAGTCCCATCCTGTCTGAATAAGGGCCCGATACTAGATGTGGTACTTGCCTTGTTTTTAGCATATGAAAAGAAATATTTCGAATTTCTTTCAATTTCACTAATAGCTTTAAGCTCCTCCTGTCTCTCCTGGTTCCTGTAAGAGTCATTTAACTTAAGTTCGATAGTTTCCACTTCCCTGGTCAGCGCCTCCTTTCGTGTATCAGATATTCTAGCACTCCTGAGGAGCTCAGTGACTCTTCGTCGTCTTCTGTAGAGGGAGCGTCTTTCTCTCTCCAGTTTACTCCTGCTCTTCTTCTTTCTTAGGGGAATATGCCTAGAACATGCTTCAGCTGCCAGGAAGTTGATCCTTTCAAGGCACTGGTTTGGATCCATGTCATTTAAGATATCTTCCCAACATGTTTCGTTTAGGACATGGTTTACCTGGTCCCAGTTGATGTTCTTGTTGTTGAAGTTGTATTTTGTGAAGACACCTTCACAGGTACATGCATTCTGCTGATCAGGACCCCTATGCATGTACGTCTGGACTTCGATTAGGTTGTGATCGGAATTAGTTGTTTTTGATATTCTTATGTCTCTTATCAGGTCCTCATTATTTGTGAAGATAAGGTCAAGTGTGTTTTCTAGTCTTGTTGGCTCCACTATCTGCTGGCTTAAGGTGTGTTTTTCGCAGAGACTTAGTAGCTCATGTGTGTGTGACCTTTCATCTGCGCTACCTCCGGGGATTGTTTCAGCTATAACATTATTTGCTACATTCTTCCATTTTGTATGCCTTAGGTTGAAATCACCAAGCAGTAAGATGTTTGGGGATGGAGCTGGAAGGTTTTCCAGACAGTAATCAATTTTCAGTAGCTCTTCCTTGAAGAGAGAGAGAGAGAGAGAGAGAGAGAGAGAGAGAGAGAGAGAGAGAGAAAGGGGTAATGGGTCTCAGTGTCCCTGAATAAATGAGAGTGAGGGAGCCAAATAGGAGGGGCGTGGACGTCAGCTGTGACAAGGTAAACAAACAGTTACTGCTGGCTAATGCTTGTGTAACACGCCACGTTGTTGACTCCACTCACTTGACTTAAGGGGAGAAAAAGAGGGAGGGTCTGAGAGTTATAGAGCTCTCAGAGAGAGACAGACAGACAGAGACAAGCAGGCAGAATAACAGACATATATAGACAGACAGACAGACCGAAAGACAGACACAGAGACATAAACAGTGAGACAGACAGAGACAAACAAACTTGGAGAAGAAATAAAGATAAAAAGGAGAGTTCATATAAGAATAAATGGGAAGTAAAGACAGCAGGTGGTCTTTTGGATTATAGCAAGGTTTTCTGTTGGAAAAAATTACAGTCCCCCAAGTCTTATCACGACATGAGAGGATTAAATTTTAGATTTTGCTTGTGAACAGTAGACCAAAGAGATATGGATACACGAAAGCCATGGGAACTAACCCCCCCCACCCTCCCCACCCCAACAGGACTAACAGGAGTATATATATATATATATATAGATATATATATATATATATATATATATATGTATATATATAGGATGGGGTCCACCTCTGGTGTAAATTGTGGGACCCATAGCCTCGGAGAAGTGGATAAAAAGGCTTCAAGGAAAAATATTTGGATTTCTTCCTGAAGCCGTTTGAATATTCCACTTCCCCTACCACCCCATCTTTTCATATTTATTTTTTTTTACTAATAGGAATATTTTATTACATAATATGGTACAGAAGATTTAAGAGATACATTATTGATATAAAGGTGGCATATACGGTACATGTTGTTACGTGTGTATCACCGATTATAAGGCGAAAATCTCATCCAGCTCCTCAGAGCTGGGGCGTGTGCCCAAAATACAGCAGGCATTACCCCTTTGAACAGCCGCACTGAGCCGCTGGAACAGAAAACTAGCTGCCCTGGGATCCCTAGTTACCCTGATGAGTCTTTTTCCCAGCTCCTTAAGGAATTTAGATGCACTCTTTCCCCATGAGCCAAGGGTCTCTGAGCCTATGGGAACAAACATATAATGATGGGCAAGTTCTCCATATTTTCTAGACTTTTGGGACTCCCTGAAGCTGGCAGCTGCCCCTCCTTCCTCCCTGGTGTATTGGAGATAGGTATCAGCCAAGGTAGATGCACATGTATAGTCCCACACCACCTGCTTCCCATCTGTCCAGGCTTGAAGGGTGATACCATCTGGACGCTTCTGGCTGCCATCAGATCTGCATAGTTGGGGTGGCTCCCTTACTGCTGGGCATCCAGCTGTTGTGAGGCTCCTCTTGATAATGTTATTAACCTCCTCATATATATATATATATATATATATATATATATATATATATATATATATATATATAAATATATATATATATAAATATATATATATATATGCAAAACAACCACCTGGGGAGTAGAATGATAACTCTAGGCCTTTCGTGTTGCAATCAACACATCATCTGGAGCTTGCAAAATCGCAGAAAAGAGGAGAATGTCCAAGCAACTACGTTCCCAGAGGAACGTCTTCACTGGAGTGAGAGAGTGAGGGAGGGAGAGAGGAGGGTGCCGGAAGTGCCCCCAGGCACAACATTGCCCACAGCCAGAAGAATGAATATTATAGCATTAGAAAAATTCCACAAGCATTGATATTGTAATAGTCTAAACGAAATTAACGTGGCAATAATAAAAAATTCGGTCATATTGTTCTATGACATCAATAACTTCACAAACATAAATATATTATCAGTGATATAGAAGTCACTGGCAATTATAGAGAAGCTTCTCATGGGTCACCCTTCAAGGAAGGTTCCTTGGTGCTGGTGAGGGGCTCTTGATCTAAGGAATTGGATCTGTACTCCGGTTCCTTGCATTGAGCCTGAATACCTTCCCCCCCCCTCCAATGCGCTGCGTAATCCTACGGGTTTAGCGCTCCCCCATGATTATAATTATATATATAATTATTCTCACGGGTCAACGTGTCCATTTAAAGTGAGGAGAAAACCGTAACATTTAAAGGGGAGACTTGTAGAATCTATGTAAAGGAAATGGGGTTCATTAAAATAAACTCATTTAAAGAGGAAGGCATTTACAATAACAGAAAAGACAGCCACAGATATTCAACGTACATAATTCTGAGTCAAACTCTAGTTCAACCTTCAGAAACTGCAGGAAAAATAGTCCTCAGTTCGTGGGTGTGGCACTACATTTAAGACAGTCTAATGCATTCACATAAGAGCCCAATTTTAGACTGCCTACTATTGCCTCAATTAAAAAAGCATCTAATTTGAGCAGCCCATCACTGATATTGTCTAATGACTGCTTAATAATTGTCGATTCTAATATATATATATATATATATATATATATATATATATATATATATATATATATATATATATATATATATATATATATATATATATATACATAAACAAACTTGGGCATGGCTGGGGATCGATCCCGTACTACTTTGTAGATTATTGTGTATCTCTCTCGTTTGAGCTTCAGACAATACAAATCAAGTGACCCAAAAAGTTCCCAATAATTAAGATGCTTGACTGAACTTATATGAGCAGTGAAGGTTCTCTGTACATTCTCCAAATCTGTGATTTCACCTGCCTTAGTATCAGCAATATTCCATCCTAGAGAGAACAAGTGATTTAAAAAGGATCATCATCGGAATGGCATTCCTTGTTTTGAAAGTTCTCATTATCCATCCTATCATTTTTCTTGCAGACGTTATAGTGACACTGCTGTGGTCTTTGAAGGTGAGATCCTCTAACAATTAACACTCCCAAGTCCTTCACAAAACTTTTTCGCTGTATTGTGTGTTCAGAGTTTGTAGTATATTCCGTTCTAGTTATTATTTCCTCAAGTTTTCCATAACCCAAGTTGGCCATGTACTTCTTCCAGTGCTTCCACTAGTCCTGCTACAAGCACTCATTGGAAGGTGGAATCCGTCTGCCCTACAAGCTCTGCTAAGTTCTTAGAGGTTACTTGCCATTACTTTTACCCACAGTAGTTACTCAATGGTCGTGCATGTAGTTTGCAAATTTTCTGAGGCTTAACTATCTCTTTATGTTCAGTATAGTAGAATAGACACACGTCTCATGCAGGGACTGAGATATCTGATTGGGAAGAGGATTACGTCTGACTTCATTATAGTTTTTTTTTCCATTATTCTCTCTGAACACATGTTGCATCAAGCCTACTGTAAGAAATTCTCTGATCGGTTGAGAAGTCTCGCTTACTGCCAAAAGACATTTGAGTGAAACGGTAACTGCAAAGTTAATAATGGTTCAGATGCTGTTCCCGAGAGAGCTGATGCTGAAGGCCGAGCTTATGGACAACTGGTATCCCTTTATTTACAACCAGCTCATTAACTTTTATTCTCGCTCATCGCTTAGTGCGTTGACTAATCAAGTGTTTGGTGAATATTCCTATTCCATACCATAGAATGTTCCTTTTCCAGTATGCGTTTGTTTATTGATGATTAACATTATCAACTGACCATTGTGTGAATGTTTAATATGATGGAGATGTTGAAGTTACCAAACTTTCCTCTTGCATGAAAAAATGTCTAAATAAACAAACCGACAGCAACATTTTCAATCCTCTGCTCTTGTGTAGAATTATCCCTTATGAATATCACTTGTCATTGATAATGAAATCTATTATATTTCAGCAAAACAGACATGATCACTATAGTACTTCAGTAACTTCATCATCTGCTATGTCAACCTGGTCAGGTCGAGACATAAAGGCGAGTCTCCTAGCACTCACTGTCCATGTTAACATTCAGTAAATAGGTGCCAGGGTGTCAGTCGACCGTTGTTGGTCGTATTCTAGGGAACAGTCATGCACTACTGAGAATTTGGGATGTTTCTCAGTTGACCTAATGACGCACTCTGTGCCCACTGAACAAAGTACAGGAAAATGTGAGAGTGAAATTGGTCAGGAGTATATAATTCGGCTTCATTCAAAACAGTTATTCATATCATCATTCATTGGTCAATCAACAGATTTTAAGGTTGGTATGGTACACATGAATGCATAATTGATCTATCTCTGGCACACAGCTCCTTGGTGCTCTGTCAGTTATCGGTGTATCGGTTCCGGCAAATAGCATGTACGAAAACTTTTCCCACCGGTGCGGCTTTAGCCTCGTCTGAAAAGTAACCGTGATGTTCACTGTCTGCACGACTTTGTATATGGAGCGTGTCCACCCGTTTTACAAAATAATACTGGACCTTTATTCTCGAAATGTTTGAAGCGAATAACAGTTTTGATCACATAATAAATGGTTATCTCAAAGGTGTCAATATCAACCCCTAAGGGTCGATGGGACTATCAAAGAGTCGATAAATGGCTGGGGGTCAAAAGAAGGGAACGTACTTTGCGTTGCATATCTGTGACCTTCAACCCTTCCCCTTGTCTCTCTCATCTCTCCTACCAAATACCAGTGACCTTATTGACGCTCATCAGATGTATCCTTCTCATTAATGATATCAACAATTTCAGTAAAAAAGAGTAATTCTTATATTTTTCGTAATTTAAATATTACCTATTTCTAATGAAATTATTGTTATTATTATTATTAGTAGTAGTATTAGTATTAGTATTATTATTATTTGTGTACAATTAGTTAAAGTACTATTTATTAAATTATTTAAGTATAATAAATGTTTGGAGGTCGATGAACGACTTGAAGCTTGATGAAAATGTCGATATCTGAAGAATTTGTTGAACACTGAGGTAACACACATGTTCATTACCACCAGCACCAGCCTCTGATGCTTGTTCATCACTCTGTTCACACACAGTGTTACCAATATTGTTCAGTTTACTTCCCAGCCACACATGACACAGATCCTAAAAACAATCGGAAATAACTGCGAATTATTTATTAAGCTGTTACCTATACAAGATAATTTCTACGTGTTTTAACGTTCTTCTGACACTTAAAACAAATACACTGATTATCACTGTGAATAAATAACATCACTGTGAATAAATAACATTATCACTGTGATAATGTTATTATCAATGTAAATAAATAATGCTATCAAAAGTAATTAAATAACATTATCAATGTGTGTAAATAAAATTGGGTTATCTTGTAATTACCGGAATTTATTCTGCCAAGAAAAAACATCATAACCATGAAAGGTTCTTATTCTAAATTTTCCCAAAAGGAATTGATGGGCATTTTAAATATTGGATTCAAGAGACTTTTTTGCACCAGTTGTTATCTAAATTATTTCTATTGAAATTCTTTTCTTGAGTTTGAGCTCAGTTTTGGTCTCTCCACCAGCACATTGTCCACTGTATCACGTAACCCTCGTTTTATGTATCCTTGAGGAAAGATCATGGCCTAGACTCAGTTTCATGTATCCTTGAGGTAAGATCGTGGCCTAGGCTCAGTTTCATGTATCCTTGAGGGAAGATCATGGCCTAGACTCAGTTTCATGTATCCTTGAGGTAAGATCGTGGCCTAGACTCAGTTTGATGTATCCTTGAGGTAAAATCGTGGCCTAGACTCAGTTTGATGTATCCTTGAGGTAACATCCTGGCCTAGACTCAGTTTGATGTATCCTTGAGGTAAGATCGTGGCCTAGACTCAGTTTGATGTATCCTTGAGGTAAGATCGTGGCCTAGACTCAGTTTGATGTATCCTTGAGGTAAGATCGTGGCCTAGACTCAGTTTGATGTATCCTTGAGGTAAGATCGTGGCCTAGACTCAGTTTGATGTATCCTTGAGGTAAGATCGTGGCATAGACTCAGTTTGTTGTATCCTTGATGTAAGATCGTGGCCTAGACTCAGTTTCATGTATCCTTGAGGTAAGATCGTGGCCTAGACTCAGTTTGTTGTATCCTTGAGGTAAGATCGTGGCCTAGACTCAGTTTCATGTATCCTTGAGGTAACATCCTGGCCTAGACTCAGTTTGATGTATCCTTGAGGTAAGATCGTGGCCTAGACTCAGTTTGATGTATCCTTGAGGTAAGATCGTGGCCTAGACTCAGTTTGATGTATCCTTGAGGTAAGATCGTGGCCTAGACTCAGTTTGATGTATCCTTGAGGTAAGATCGTGGCCTAGACTCAGTTTGTTTTATCCTTGAGGTAAGATCGTGGCCTAGACTCAGTTTCATGTATCCTTGAGGTAACATCCTGGCCTAGACTCAGTTTCATGTATCCTTGAGGTAAGATCGTGGCCTAGACTCAGTTTGATGTATCCTTGAGGTAAGATCGTGGCCTAGACTCAGTTTGATGTATCCTTGAGGTAAGATCGTGGCCTAGACTCAGTTTCATGTATCCTTGAGGTAACATCCTGGCCTAGACTCAGTTTCATGTATCCTTGAGGTAAGATCGTGGCCTAGACTCAGTTTGATGTATCCTTGAGGTAAGATCGTGGCCTAGACTCAGTTTGATGTATCCTTGAGGTAAGATCGTGGCCTAGACTCAGTTTGATGTATCCTTGAGGTAAGATCGTGGCCTAGACTCAGTTTGATGTATCCTTGAGGTAAGATCGTGGCCTAGACTCAGTTTGATGTATCCTTGAGGTAAGATCGTGGCCTAGACTCAGTTTGATGTATCCTTGAGGTAAGATCGTGGCATAGACTCAGTTTCATGTATCCTTGAGGTAACATCCTGGCCTAGACTCAGTTTCATGTATCCTTGAGGTAAGATCGTGACCTAGACTCAGTTTGATGTATCCTTGAGGTAAGATCGTGGCCTAGATTCAGTTTGATGTATCCTTGAGGTAAGATCGTGGCCTAGACTCAGTTTGATGTATCCTTGAGGTAAGATCGTGGCCTAGACTCAGTTTGATGTATCCTTGAGGTAAGATCGTGGCCTAGACTCAGTTTCATGTATCCTTGAGGCAACATCCTGGCCTAGACTCAGTTTCATGTATCCTTGAGGTAAGATCGTGGCCTAGACTCAGTTTGATGTATCCTTGAGGTAAGATCGTGGCCTAGACTCAGTTTGATGTATCCTTGAGGTAAGATCGTGGCCTAGACTCAGTTTGATGTATCCTTGAGGTAAGATCGTGGCCTAGACTCAGTTTGATGTATCCTTGAGGTAAGATCGTGGCCTAGACTCAGTTTGATGTATCCTTGAGGTAAGATCGTGGCCTAGACTCAGTTTGATGTATCCTTGAGGTAAGATCGTGGCCTAGACTCAGTTTGATGTATCCTTGAGGTAAGATCGTGGCCTAGACTCAGTTTGATGTATCCTTGAGGTAAGATCGTGGCCTAGACTCAGTTTGATGTATCCTTGAGGTAAGATCACACTTCATCTCAAGCTTCAAATACCGTTCAACTAATATCGCACCTCGGCTGTTGCTGTGTTTACATGCAGCGCTGTGTGAACCCTGGAAGGTTTAGCACTTAGTTTCGATAATAATAATAATAATAATAATAATAATAATAATAATAATAATAATAATAATAATAATAATAATAATAATATTAATAATGATAATAATAATAATAATAATAATAATAATAATAATAATAATAATAATAATAATAATAATAATAATAATAATAATAATAATAATAATAATAATAATAATAATAATAATAATAATAAAAATAATAATAATTATAATTAAAATAATAATAATAATAATAATAATAATAATAAAAATAATAATAATATTAATAATAATAATAATAATAATAATAATAAAAATAATAATAATAATAATGATAATAATAATAATAATAATAATAATAATAATAATAATAATAATAATAATAATAATAATAATAATAATAATAATAATAATAATAATAATAATAATCTGTGTTTACAAACTCAATATTTAAAATTATTTACTAAATGCTCAGTATTTACTTCGTTGAGTTATTTAATTAAGCCTTTGAAGACAACCTCTTATTTTTACCATTTCTTTAGTATCAGTAATATGAAGACAAGTACTGTGAACGAGGCAGCAGCGAGTGAATGTGAAGACTGAGAGGCAGCAGCGAGTGAATGTGAAGACTGAGAGGCAGCAGCGAGTGAATGTGAAGACTGAGAGGCAGCAGCGAGTGAATGTGGAGACTGAGAGGCAGCAGCGAGTGAATGTGGAGACTGAGAGGCAGCAGCGAGTGAATGTGAAGACTGAGAGGCAGCAGCGAGGGAATGTGGAGACTGAGAGGCAGCAGCGAGTGAATGTGAAGACTGAGAGGCAGCAGTGAGTGAATATGAAGACTGAGAGGCAGCAGCGAGTGAATGTGAAGACTGAGAGGCAGCAGCGAGTGAATGTGAAGACTGAGAGGCAGCAGCGAGTGAATGTGAAGACTGAGAGGCAGCAGCGAGTGAATATGAAGACTGAGAGGCAGCAGCGAGTGAATGTGAAGACTGAGAGGCAGCAGCGAGTGAATGTGGAGACTGAGAGGCAGCAGGGAGTGAATGTGGAGACTGAGAGGCAGCAGCGAGTGAATGTGAAGACTGAGAGGCAGCAGCGAGTGAATGTGAAGACTGAGAGGCAGCAGCGAGTGAATGTGGAGACTGAGAGGCAGCAGCGAGTGAATGGAGACTGAAAGACTGAGAGGCAGCAGCGAGTGAATGTGGAGACTGAGAGGCAGCAGCGAGTGAATGTGGAGACTGAGAGGCAGCAGCGAGTGAATGTGGAGACTGAGAGGCAGCAGCGAGTGAATGTGGAGACTGAGAGGCAGCAGCGAGTGAATGTGGAGACTGAGAGGCAGCAGCGAGTGAATGTGGAGACTGAGAGGCAGCAGCGAGTGAATGTGGAGACTGAGAGGCAGCAGCGAGTGAATGTGAAGACTGAGACTGAGAGGCAGCAGCGAGTGAATGTGGAGACTGAGAGGCAGCAGCGAGTGAATGTGGAGACTGAGAGGCAGCAGCGAGTGAATGTGGAGACTGAGAGGCAGCAGCGAGTGAATGTGAAGACTGAGAGGCAGCAGCGAGTGAATGTGAAGACTGAGAGGCAGCAGCGAGTGAATGTGAAGACTGAGAGGCAGCAGCGAGTGAATGTGAAGACTGAGAGGCAGCAGCGAGTGAATGTGAAGACTGAGAGGCAGCAGCGAGTGAATGTGAAGACTGAGAGGCAGCAGCGAGTGAATGTGAAGACTGAGAGGCAGCAGCGAGTGAATGTGAAGACTGAGAGGCAGCAGCGAGTGAATGTGAAGACTGAGAGGCAGCAGCGAGTGAATGTGAAGACTGAGAGGCAGCAGCGAGTGAATGTGAAGACTGAGAGGCAGCAGCGAGTGAATGTGAAGACTGAGAGGCAGCAGCGAGTGAATGTGAAGACTGAGAGGCAGCAGCGAGTGAATGTGAAGACTGAGAGGCAGCAGCGAGTGAATGTGAAGACTGAGAGGCAGCAGCGAGTGAATGAAGACTGAAGACTGACTGAGAGGCAGCAGCGAGTGAATGAAGACTGAGAGGCAGCAGCGAGTGAATGTGAAGACTGAGGCAGCAGCGAGTGAATGTGAAGACTGAGGCAGCACTGAAGACTGAGGCAGCAGCGAGGGAATGTGGAGACTGAGAGGCAGCAGCGAGTGAATGTGAAGACTGAGAGGCAGCAGCGAGTGAATGTGAAGACTGAGAGGCAGCAGCGAGTGAATGTGAAGACTGAGAGGCAGCAGCGAGTGAATGTGAAGACTGAGAGGCAGCAGCGAGTGAATGTGAAGACTGAGAGGCAGCAGCGAGTGAATGTGAAGACTGAGAGGCAGCAGCGAGTGAATGTGGAGACTGAGAGGCAGCAGCGAGTGAATGTGAAGACTGAGAGGCAGCAGCGAGACTGAGAGGCAGCAGCGAGTGAATGTGGAGACTGAGAGGCAGCAGCGAGTGAATGTGGAGACTGAGAGGCAGCAGCGAGTGAATGTGAAGACTGAGAGGCAGCAGCGAGTGAATGTGAAGACTGAGAGGCAGCAGCGAGTGAATGTGGAGACTGAGAGGCAGCAGCGAGGGAATGTGGAGACTGAGAGGCAGCAGCGAGTGAATGTGAAGACTGAGAGGCAGCAGCGAGGGAATGTGGAGACTGAGAGGCAGCAGCGAGTGAATGTGGAGACTGAGAGGCAGCAGCGAGTGAATGTGGAGACTGAGAGGCAGCAGCGAGGGAATGTGGAGACTGAGAGGCAGCAGCGAGTGAATGTGGAGACTGAGAGGCAGCAGCGAGTGAATGTGAAGACTGAGAGGCAGCAGCGAGTGAATGTGAAGACTGAGAAGACTGAGAGGCAGCAGCGAGTGAATGTGAAGACTGCAGCGAGTGAATATGAAGACTGAGAGGCAGCAGCGAGTGAATGTGAAGACTGAGAGGCAGCAGCGAGTGAATGTGGAGACTGAGAGGCAGCAGCGAGTGAATGTGGAGACTGAGAGGCAGCAGCGAGTGAATGTGGAGACTGAGAGGCAGCAGCGAGTGAATGTGAAGACTGAGAGGCAGCAGCGAGTGAATGTGAAGACTGAGAGGCAGCAGCGAGTGAATGTGAAGAGGCAGCAGCGAGAATGTGAAGACTGAGAGGCAGCAGCGAGTGAATGTGAAGACTGAGAGGCAGCAGCGAGTGAATGTGAAGACAGAGAGGCAGCAGAGAGTGAATGTGAAAGACTGAGAGGCAGCAGCGAGTGAATGTGTAGACTGAGAGGCAGCAGCGAGTGAATGTGAAGACTGAGAGGCAGCAGCGAGTGAATGTGAAGACTGAGAGGCAGCAGCGAGTGAATGTGAAGACTGAGAGCAGCATGTGAAGCAGCGCAGAGTGAATGTGAAGACTGAGAGGCAGCAGCGAGTGAATGTGAAGACTGAGAGGCAGCACCACCATGCACCACCTACCAGGTTCCACCATGTACCATCTCCCAGGCTCCACCATGTACCATCTACCAGGCTCCATCATGCACCATATCCCAGGCTCCATCATGCACCATCTCCCAGGCTCCATCATGCATCATCTCCAAGGCTCCACCATGCATCATCTCCCAGGCTCCATCATGCACCATCTCCCAGGCTTCACCATGCAGCATCCCACATACGGCCTCCTACATACTGCATCTCTCAACAGTTTGACTGAACCCATATCTGGCGAGTGAACAAGGTGGATCCCACGTGCAGCTAACTGGCTCAAGCTCAGGTGAGACTGGTCACTCGATGGCTGGTCGCTCATATGAGGTGGAACAATAAACAAGTGGCTGGTGTGTGGCAGCCACTAAGGAAGGACCTTGTATTATCTCAACCACCTACCATCTGGATCAACTCCACTTGGGAAATTACTAGTGAAAACAAAATAATCTCTCTTTGTTTCTCTCTGGTGACCTTTGACTGTAGCATCGTTCCTTTGTTGAAGTGCATGGCCGAGAAGTAAATTTGGAGCGGTGACATAAAGTCCAACAACTGGAACTTCCTCAGCTGTGGAAGGAAAAATGTGGATGTGCAAGAGGAGTAAGATGGTGATAAACTACGGTCTGTATGGTGAGGCTTCAGGGTGTCTTGGCATCGAGTAATTGTTACTGCTGACCGCGCAGGAGCATCGATTGTAGTCTGAGCGACACAGCTAGACAGCACTACAACAATGGCTACAAACAATGCGGCAACCAGTCGTCAGCAGGGGCTACCTTTCAAGAATGGCAGGGGTCTTGTAGGTGAGGGAGCCCTCTGTGGGAACAACTTAAATGAATGGAAAAGTCTTCAGTCATGCCGGAAGAAGTGATCGTTGCAAGGAACGATGCTGCGTGGAATCATCGAGCACAGGACGCACTGATACGAAGGTGTGTTCTTCTGAGTCTGCATGCGCCATCAGCTAAAACGTAGTGCAGTTTTCAAAATGATTAGGACACATACATGAATGAGTGTGGTTGGTGGGTGTGAGTTAGCTTGGGCCAGTAGGCCAGTTGTAGTGCCCCTTCTTTCTCATGTTCTTAGCATTAAGGAATCAGTAGCATTTACTAGAGTGTACCATATTATACTAGGGAGCTGTATTCCAGTAGCCTTGTGAAGCAGCCCATACTACCACAAAGCTACATACAAAAAGACACTATATCTTACGAAATCATACAATGCACATGTTGAAGAATGTTAAATAGACATGAGATACCTACAAATACACATGTGATTGTATTCCGCCAGAACGAACATGACTAAATCTCCTAGAGTCTAGCAGTGCCAAGGGCACTCTCGTCTTGCTCGCGACTGCTGACTGAAGAGTAGGTCAGAGTCGGAGGCGACTGACCACAACCACTATAAAAACACATCTTTGGCCCAGCTGGATATTAATGAATCACTTTAGAGAGTGTGTCTCCTGTCTTGAGTGGCATTGTAAATAGTAAGAGACAGTGTGAATACACTTCACAAAAGTGCGTAAAACAGTGCGAGATGAATAACACATAAAATATTAATTTAAACCCACAAAATGGTAAGATACACTCCAGAAAAAACCGTGAGTAAAACCCAGTACATATGAAAGAAAGATGAGTAGCAATACTGAGTACTTTTCAGTTACCAAGGACAACATTTGTGTTAAAATTGTAAAATTCTCATAAAATTAAAGTCAGGAATTTTATTTGACTAAATTTAACATTATATACTGAATCTTCCTACAAACTTTGCTTGAATAAGTTGCTGTTGGACATTTATCGTAGATTTAATGATATTACTTTAATGTGATCTGCTAACAAGACAAGATGATATACATGTATACTAGCAATAAGAGAAGCACAAACCAGAGCAAAACGTTAAGCTCAGCACTGTAGAACACAGTAAAATACTCAGTAAATAATAGACTGACAAGGGAGAATTTACAATGTTGTAAAATGGAATAATACATGACTCTCAGAGCAGACATGTAAATAAATCATATGCGATGAACATTAGAAATATTGGAGAGAATATTCAGTAGCTAAAAGAAGTGACACAAAGCGACACTGTGTGATAACAGAGTTGCAATAACTGAGGAATTACTCTAGATTCACTACTAGGTGTATGAGCACACAACGAAAAATAAAATTACACTGGTAACAAACAGTTGCAGGTTTTTTAAGCATAGCATAAGATGCTATGGTGTGTCATTAGTGTGAAGATCAGGTGAGTAACATTTGTGTATAAATTATTTTATAGAACCGAATGCAGGGTACAATAATGATTGCTTGACTAGAGTAATGAGCCAGCATTTGTCATAAGTTGACACACTGCTAAACAAAAGGCACAGTAAATGTATAAATATGTTGCCAAAAGTCTGTTCTAGCGCTTTCAATATGATTGTTTGCTCGAAAATTAACGAATCTTACTAAAAAAATGACAGTTAATTCACAAAAAATAAGCCAAACCTTGTAATGATGTAGCTGGCATGTGACCAACAAATATCTCCTTAGGAAAATGCACGTGGCTAGGACTTAACTTTTATAGCTAGATACTGCTCAAGGCTCAATACAGAAAAAAACATATCTACATTAGTAGACTAGCTTCTAATGTTACTGTGTTACTTATCCGAGGCTGTAGGAACGAAGGCTTGAGAGTGTTGTCCAGGCAAAATCCAGCAATGATCCTGGGGTACAAAGCTGTGCATTTTGTTAATGTAGGAGCAAATTGTACCCTGGAGCAGGGCTGTAGAGATAGCTGAACCAAGCTGACTTCTCTTAGAAAACTGGGACAACCCTGAAAACTTATTTGTCATTTATATACAGCGCACTAGCACCGAGGAAGCACTGCCTGTGGCTGAGAGCGATATTGCGTCGGCAGTTTGTTTACTTCTCGGAGCGCTGTGTCCAGAATCGATATGTGACTCGTCTCAGGCGAGTTTCAAAACGTTAAATTTGCACTAACGTTTTTAATGATTTATATAACGTACATTAGTTTTGTTCTCGCACTACTACGAAGTCTGAAAATTAAAGCAAGATGCTTATGAATACGTAATCAATGTGGAAAATAGAAGAGGGCAAGAATGCACAAACATATGTTCAACATGAGGGGCCTGACCTCCCAGCATCTGAGTTCTTACCTCTTCTAGTGACCTACATCTCACCTCTTGGCACTATATAAGGCTCCATCCTGTCACTTCATCTCCATATTGTTTCATTCCATGGAACAATGCTCTTCTCCAGACTGAGGGACTGACCACCTCAAAACTTTAAGGGTGATGGACTGATTACATCGTCTTCAAGTATCTTCTGCTTCTGTCATCTTTTCTGTACTCGACTGAAGAAGCCTACTGTGTAGGCGAAACGTTTCAAAATAAAGATACTTAACTGTTGCATATGTGTCTTACCTAACAACCTGTCGGTATTTTATACCATTTTAATGTTCAATCTGTCAGACACTGCAACACAAGGGTATCTTGGTACAGACCTACAGTCAACTTCGACAACCTCTACTAGTGAGAACGGCTGGATTTGAGAGGGACCTGACCTCCCAGCATCTGAGTTCTTACCTCTTCTAGTGACCTACGTCTCACCTGTTGGCGCTATATAAGGCCCCATCCTGTCACTTCATCTCCATATTGTTTCATTCCATGGAACAATGCTCTTCTCCAGACTGAGGGACTGACCACCTCAAAACTTTAAGGGTGATGGACTGATTACATCGTCTTCAAGTATCTTCTGCTTCTGTCAACTTTTCTGTACTCGACTGAAGAAGCCTACTGTGTAGGCGAAACGTTTCGAAATAAAGATACCTAACTGTTGCATATGTGTCTTACCTAACAATCTGTCGGTATTTTATACCATTTTAATGTTCAATCTGTCAGACACTGCAACACAAGGGTATCTTGGTACAGACCTACAATCAACTTCGACAACCTCTACTAGTGAGAACGGCTGGATTTGAGAGGGACCTGACCTCCCAGCATCTGAGTTCTTACCTCTTCTAGTGACCTACGTCTCACCTCTTGGCGCTATATAAGGCTCCATCCTGTCACTTCATCTCCATATTGTTTCATTCCATGGAACAATGCTCTTCTCCAGACTGAGGGACTGACCACCTCAAAATTTTAAGGGTGATGGACTGATTACATCGTCTTCAAGTATCTTCTGCTTCTGTCAACTTTTCTGTACTCGACTGAAGAAGCCTACTGTGTAGGCGAAACGTTTCGAAATAAAGATACCTAACTGTTGCATATGTGTCTTACCTAACAACCTGTCGGTATTTTATACCATTTTAATGTTCAATCTGTCAGACACTGCAACACAAGGGTATCTTGGTACAGACCTACAATCAACTTCAACAACCTCTACTAGTGAGAACGGCTGGATTTGAGAGGGACCTGACCTCCCAGCATCTGAGTTCTTACCTCTTCTAGTGACCTACGTCTCACCTCTTGGCGCTATATAAGGCTCCATCCTGTCACTTCATCTCCATATTGTTTCATTCCATGGAACAATGCTCTTCTCCAGACTGAGGGACTGACCACCTCAAAACTTTAAGGGTGATGGACTGATTACATCATCTTCAAGTATCTTCTGCTTCTGTCAACTTTTCTGTACTCGACTGAAGAAGCCTACTGTGTAGGCGAAACGTTTCGAAATAAAGATACCTAACTGTTGCATATGTGTCTTACCTAACAACCTGTCGGTATTTTATACCATTTTAATGTTCAATCTGTCAGACACTGCAACACAAGGGTATCTTGGTACAGACCTACAATCAACTTCAACAACCTCTACTAGTGAGAACGGCTGGATTTGAGAGGGACCTGACCTCCCAGCATCTGAGTTCTTACCTCTTCTAGTGACCTACGTCTCACCTCTTGGCGCTATATAAGGCTCCATCCTGTCACTTCATCTCCATATTGTTTCATTCCATGGAACAATGCTCTTCTCCAGACTGAGGGACTGACCACCTCAAAACTTTAAGGGTGATGGACTGATTACATCATCTTCAAGTATCTTCTGCTTCTGTCAACTTTTCTGTACTCGACTGAAGAAGCCTACTGTGTAGGCGAAACGTTTCGAAATAAAGATACCTAACTGTTGCATATGTGTCTTACCTAACAACCTGTCGGTATTTTATACCATTTTAATGTTCAATCTGTCAGACACTGCAACACAAGGGTATCTTGGTACAGACCTACAATCAACTTCGACAACTTCTACTAGTGAGAACGGCTGGATTTGAGAGGGACCTGACCTCCCAGCATCTGAGTTCTTACCTCTTCTAGTGACCTACGTCTCACCTCTTGGCGCTATATAAGGCTCCATCCTGTCACTTCATCTCCATATTGTTTCATTCCATGGAACAATGCTCTTCTCCAGACTGAGGGACTGACCACCTCAAAACTTTAAGGGTGATGGACTGATTACATCGTCTTCAAGTATCTTCTGCTTCTGTCAACTTTTCTGTACTCGACTGAAGAAGCCTACTGTGTAGGCGAAATGTTTCGAAATAAAGATACCTAACTGTTGCATATGTGTCTTACCTAACAACCTGTCGGTATTTTATACCATTTTAATGTTCAATCTGTCAGACACTGCAACACAAGGGTATCTTGGTACAGACCTACAATCAACTTCGACAACCTCTACTAGTGAGAACGGCTGGATTTGAGAGGGACCTGACCTCCCAACATCTGAGTTCTTACCTCTTCTAGTGACCTACGTCTCACCTAACTCTTGTGCGCTATATAATGGCAATCTGTCAGACACTGCAATCAAGGGTATCTTGGTGACCTACAATCAACTTCGACACGGCTTCATCATCCACGTCTCACCTCTTGGCGCTATATAAGGCTCCATCCTGTCACTTCATCTCCATGATGTGGAGAAATTTTCTCCAGGAGGGGGTTATCAGCCCCCTTCAGCCCCTTTCAGCCCTTTCAGCCTTGAGGGGCCCAGCCCTCTCAGAAGGGGCAAATGTCTTGTTTACTGCTACAGTGAGTAATTGATCACAGATGCTGTACGAGTATGCGACGTGGTCAAGCGACCGTTGCTCCTTGCAGTCCAGTGTTGCAGAGTGTATTTTAATAAGAGACAGTACATCTCTTATTTTGGCAGGACAATTAAGGAAAATCCTGCTCCTACTTTATTACCATGGTAGAGATAGTGTATATTGTTGTCTATGTTTAAGACAGCAAGAATCAAACATTCTGCTTTGCTTCATCGAGGAAGTGGCAAGGAAGCAAAAGTACTAGGTCAGCTTTTCCTTTGTGCTAGGGGAGTAACGGCGTGGGGCGCTGTGGCGTCTTCAGATTACTTTTGACTCTACTGAGAGTGACACTGACGCCAGGATAACCAACAAAGAACGATCTGTGCGTTAGTGTGAACAAAGTATCTCATAAAACACAATAAACACTTAAGAGAAGTGTGATCAGCTTCTTTAGTGATAAGATTGTGAACAATAAAGACAAATCTTGTGGAACATAGTGTACCAGTGTGTGTATTCCTAGACTATGGAAGACATGGACATCCAAGGACACTTCAGCTTCTATCAAGTCACCGATATCTGTCGAAGGTGTGAAGAACACCATAGCTCACGCTACAAGAGCAAGGTAGGTTACGAATTTCTTGTAGTACGGGGGACTGCACAGTTCTTGAGTCACAAGGAGTTTGTAATCAACCTATAGTCAGCAGTAAGGTGCGGACTTTTGAGTCCAAACAAGTATGTAATTTGTCAGCAATCAGTGAATGAAATATGCTGACATAACACCCCCTAGGGGTAATTTATAATCTTACAAATTATAAATCTTTACAGCCCATTGAGAGATGACTTCGACAGCTTCTCAAGACCTCGTCTGCAGGGGTGGCTGTGCAGGCAATGAGTTGTCTTTCTAAGTTAAGTACAAACTCTTTAAACTTCTCAACATTTTGGTTGTGCTCGAACCGGATAAAGGCCACACTGTGGTCCAAATATGTTGTACTACAGTGTACAAATAACCTACGAGACAAGGTCCTTCGAAAAAAGCTGTAAAACTAGTGTTTTACAATTTAAATCAGTATAAATGAGTCCCTCCAGACTCAATCACAGAGAATGGGCAGCCAAAAGAAAACGGGCGCTCACCCAGCGTTCACCCAAAGAAAACGGGAGCTGGGTGACTCACCCAACAAGAAAACGGGGGATGGAACCCGTCATCCACTGCTCCAAGCTCGAGGAAGTGCTAAGACAACAACAACCCAAGTGATGGTCGGTTTGTCTGAGTGTATATACACAGTGTTTATAATGTTTATAGACAGAAATTAAGAGACAAGATTGTGTTAAAGTTTGTTTCTTATAGATCTACCTGTTATATTAAAGGAACTTATATATAAAGTGTAAGCTTTCAAATATATATTAACAGTGACATTTATATATGTGTAAGTAATATTCACGTGTCATTTACAGTTATACAGTGACATTTATAGTGTATAGTGAATGAAGTGTATAACGTTATTTACGATTAATCATCGTGGTCAGGCTGACACAGCAAACTCAAGCCATAAACTCCAGCCATATGTACTCTGTACCCTTCATGGTCATTGACCCTGAGGTTAAGCTTAGTAGGTCAGTAGTGTCTGACTCGATTATTGCTGACTTAAGCATAACAAAAACTCAGCTGTTTATAGCAGTACAGTGTTTTTTAAACACTCTAAGTGTGGTGCTAGAATTTTCAGTATACCATTAAAATGGCTTGTTTGAAAACTCAGTTTCAGTCTTTACAGACTAAGATTACACAATTAGAAAATCTAATTTCAGTCTGTATAGGATTAACTCAAGATACAAACATAGATTTTGATGATCTCGAGGTCAAATTTAGATTACTTACACGACGTCTGAAAATAATTAATTCAGACTATACACATTATGAAAAGAATTTTCTTGAATCAGATCCATCTGAGGATGAAATTAAAAATGTTTTGGATACTTTTAGTAATCAACAATTAAGGTGGACAGGAGAACAGGCTATCTGCCGCAAAACTCTGTCACAGAGACCTTCTGTAACTAGTGGTCAAGCACCTGTTACACCTGTAACAACAACCGGTGGCCCTTATCTTATCTTACCTACATTGTCATTACCTATTTTCCAAGGTCATAATTATGAAGAATTCATTAGTGGTTTTCAATCCATAGTAAATTCACGAACTGACATAGATGAGATTGCTCTGTTCAATTACCTTAAATGTCTTGTGAAGGGAGAACCCTATGAACTGATTAAGTCATTTCCGGTGGTTAAAGGCAATTATCAAATAGCCTTACGTGTCTTAGCAGACAATTACTTCGATGCTGACAAGGCTAGAGTTAGACATGCAGTCTTAATATCAAGCTTGAAGCCACCCAAACATTGTTTTTCAGACTTACAGGCATTTAGAATCACATTAGACAATAGTCTCAGATCTCTAGGTGCTAAATATGACCTAAGGTAATGTGATTGGTTTATCAGTGGTATTGTACAAGATAAGTTGTCACCACAAACTATTGAACGATTAAATATTATGTTCAATAAACGCTATTTCACTTGTGAAGAAATTAGCAATGATTTACAAACAATAGTTTCATGCATGCAAGCAACGAGACAAGATGAAAAATCCACAAATCCCGTGGATAATAAACCTTCAACTCAGTATAAAAAGAGTATAACTACTCCCACTAAACCACATAATGGGAAATCCCATATAGGCATTTATCAAGTTGTGAACACAACAGACAGTAAACAAACTGTCACACATAAACGTACTCCAATATGTGTACTTTGTGATGGAACACATTGGGCACATTATTGTATTCAATACACATCAATGGAGGCACGTAAACAACGTGTTCATCAGCTGAAAAGGTGCATCAAGTCTTTAGGTGAACACAAGGGAGGAAAATGCTCACTGAAGAAGTGTTTTAAATGCAAGGGTATGCATTATACAGCATTATGCCCAAATACTTTTGCCGAACAGCAGAAGACTTCCACAGAATCAGGAAGTCAACAGGCAACAGCATTAAATGTGAGAGATAAGTTTAAAGCAACTGCTCTCCCGATAGCTCGAGTTGAGTTATCTAATAAATTACACAAAACCAATGTGCTAACACTATTTGATCAAGGCTCACAAAGGTCCTTCATAAGAAGAACAGTGTTGCAGAAACTGAATAAACAACCCTATGCTAAAATACAGTTAGATATAGCTGTTTTTTTCCACAATTCTGGTAAACAGGCATATGACCTAGCCAGAATCACTGTTGGTCTAGGAAACAGGAAAAAGACAGTAGAAGCTGTGGTAGTAGATGATTTGCCTAAGTCTGTGCAGATCCAGGGATTAAAATAAACAGTTGCAGCACTGAAAGCAGCTAAGGTCAAGTTAGCCTGTCCTGACATACAGACGGACACAATTAGTCCAATTGATTTAATCATTGGAAGTGATTATTATCATTGTTTTGTGCAAAATATAGTAAGTAAACATGATGTTCACTTGCTGAAAACTGCAGGAGGCCACATGATATGTGGTCCCATTCCCTCTCAAAGTGGGAAAGAAGCTGATATTGATTCAGTGGAAAATGTACTAGTTGCAGCCCAGCCACCGTGGAGAGAAGACGTCGTCGTTCCTGCTCTTCAGCTGAGCAACTCTGAACACTGTTGCTCGAGAATTTACTTGGGTTATCCTGAGTAGTTCTTCACCAGAGCTGAGAGGAGACTTGTTTGCAGTCACTTCGAGCCCCATCCCATCAAGAGGGTAAGGCGGTGACTTGCTTGCTTGTTCACCCCTCTCATCCCCATCCCCCCATCCTTCCCCATCCTCCCCTCACCCATACATCAACACTGGCCCACACACTTAACACACTACATACATTGCTATCCTTCTGACTGTCCTATCTTCTTCTTTTTCGGCAACTTCGCTTTGGCGAGTTAACACAAGGCATTTTGACCATCTGGTAGCCCGTGTGGTTTTTTAAAATCCAGCCGATCTTTGCCTTGGGCCCTTTCCCCTCACTACTCGAGGGTAGGCTATCTTAGGGGCTGACCTTCATAAGTCAGCTGAAATAGGATGTTAGGCTAACATTAAGGAAAGATACCTTTTTGTTAAGCAACTCCTCTGCCAGATGCACCTTCCCAGGCATCATGGCGAGGATTCGTGTAAGATTACGCATTGATGGAAATCAAATGTCCATGAAAGACATTCTCAAATGTATTTGCTCCAACTCAACTGTTGCTCCAGTGGATGTTTTTCAAACCCACGCTGGAGCAGTACTTCTCCTCTCTTCGGAAGAAGAGTTACTTCAACTACTAAAGCATGATGTCTTGGATAAACTGAAGACTTCTGGTGTTACCCCAGTTGCACCTGACAGCTATCAAGCTCAGAGGACTGTGTTTGTGGCCAGAATCAACAGTTTTATGAAACACAGCACTGTTAATGAAATTGTTGATAACATTAATGCCGAGAATTCTGACCTTAGGGCTGTAGAAGCACATAAATTCTCGAATCCCAACAACAATAAGGTAACTTTAAAATTAATACTCGAGACACCTGAGGAGGCCAAACTTGTGTGTCAAAATGGCTTCAAATGTTTTAGCACCAGATGTACATCTGACCAAATTTCTATGGAACGCTTTGTCAGTGTGACACAATGTTTCAAGTGTTATGCCTTTGGTCATAACAACAACAAATGCAGTACACAAGGGCAAATTTGTAGCATTTGCTCTGGCCAACATTCGTATCGTGATTGTACCAATAAAAATACACCTAAATGTGTCCTCTGTAATGGAAAACATCATGCTGTTTCTGCTATTTGTCCTGAAAGAAAAAAGGAAATGCAGAAAATTCTTGACGCCAAGAAACTATCCACTTCTAAGAAGACCACTCCCCAGGCACCGCCAACCATGTCCCAAACTTCCTTCCCAGCTCTGCCTGGATCAAGTGGGACTCCTCAGGTCTCTACCAATGGTTCCAATGTTTGGAATTCTGCCCCTCTTGGAGCGCCCCAATCTAACCCTCACTTACAACAGACACAACAACAAGGTTCAGTCGCATCTCATATGTCTCAGGTATCCACAGACGGGGATATAACGAGAGCACAACTAATGTACTTGTTGGCCAAAGACATAGCAGGTGGTGACATTCAACTCTGCTCTCAGGTTTTAAATGATCTGTTAATGGCTAATGGGATCACTCCCATCACTATCCCTGAAAATGTGAAGGCTATTATGACCCAGCCTTCTCATAACAAGAAGTATGTACCATACTCTACATCTAAAAATAAGCCTAAGTCATCCCTGGCCCAGGGATCGCCCTCCTCGCAAACCCAGGTTGTCAACTCCTCTCAACCCGATAAGTCAACACCTGAACATAACAATGCCCCAGAAAGTGGTGCCTACTCTCCCGCTATTGTAGCTGATCCTGTTGAACAGGAACTTTCCCAAGGTAACTCACCTTGCCTATCTAATATTCCCTTGGAGCCTACACAGTCTCCCATTAACTCTCACGAGCCTCTGCTTCCTGAAACTGAGAATAGCATACCTCAGTTTTATGATGATGACTCTAACGACTCTAACGATTCTAATGAGTCTGTTAATATTACTGCCTCTAGTGAAGATGATGGCATTTTTAATACACAAGCATCCACGCAAAAGTTCCCTCCTCCCCTTGACGAGTCCAGCAGGGATAGTGTAGATACAACACATGACATTACTTGCAGGCGTTCAGAACGCAGTGTACGAGCGAAGAAAAAGAAATAATGGGGATTACAATTTTCCAACTTAATGTTCAACATTTCTTTAATAACCGTTACCTTCTTGAGGTTGAACTACATAACTACAATCCCGATGTTATACTTTTGAACGAGACAGCTGCAAGAGTTGATCAACATATTAAATTACGTGGATACTGTACTGTGGAGAAATCGAGAGGACCCTTTAGTGGTGTAGCCATCTTGGTTAAATTAGGATATACATTTAAAAATATTCATGTGGATGAAGATAACATTCTTGCAATAGAACTAACAACGTCGCATGGACAACTAGTGATAGGAACTGGATATTTTCCCCCGAGACAGCCATATATAGAGTCAATTCCTCTACATAGGATATTAAGCAGAAATATTCCAACAATTCTAGCTGGAGATTTTAATGCTCATCACCCTGCCCTCTTCAACTGTGGAGCTGGTATTCCACTGGGTGACTTAAAAGGAAAACAACTCTTTAATATCATGACAGCTAGAAACTTGTCATTTCAAGGCCCATTCTTCAAATCGTACATTGGACCTCATCCAGGAACACCAGATATAGTACTGACAAACAGAGACTGTGACATCTTTCACTGTCGTATATCTCCTGGTGGAAATGTAGGATCTGACCATATCCCTGTTATAATACAACTACAAACTTCTCCATTTAGAATACCTGTAACTCCTAAACCCAATCTTAACACCCTAGGATTTGACCCCTTCAGGGCATATCTGGGTGAGGATGAAATTGTGTCTTTGGAAAATCTACCTTCCAGTGCAATTGATGATGCAATCAGGTCCCTGCACAATCGAATAATTGAAGCTACCAATGCAACTTGCCAATTAGCTTCCACAAAGATATACCAACAATATAAACCTACTAGAGAAATTAGAGACACTTTAAGAAATTATCAAGCAGAATGTCGAAGGCATCTTCAAACGCGACAACCACCAGCAGCTACACTGCACCGATTAAGGCACGAATTAATTAACATGATTAGTCAACACAAACGAGACATATGGAAATTTCTAGTTCTTCAAGCTAATCAATATAAACGTGAACCAGCAAAATTTTGGAGTAAGATCCGACAACTTTTAGGGGGAAAGCACAAGGCTCCTAACTACCTAGTTCATACCTTCACTGATGAGGATGATGAAGATGTTGAAATTAAACTTGACGATCCACAGGACCAGGCTAATTTGATGGGTGATGTATGGGAGAAAATTCTCTCTCACAATAACAGTCGTCAATTTAATAATAATCATTATCAGTTAGTAAATGAATGGAGAGATGAGAACTTGGATGATCTACAACCACTACCTACCATCGATACTTCAACTCTTGAAGATACCCACCCGCTTACTAGACCTATTACATTACTAGAGATAAGTCAGGTTATTGGAAGAATGAGAAATAGAGCCCCTGGCCTCTCTGGAATAACAATGAAACAAATAAAGTACCTACCTAGAAATTGTAAACAGTCCTTGGTAAATATCTTTAATGCCATCTTGGCCTCAGGACATTTTCCAGTTGTTTTTAAGACTGCTAGGATGATCTTTCTTGCTAAGCCCAAAAAAGACATCCACCAACCTGGGAACTATACCTGGAGTTTACCTGGAGAGAGTTCCGGGGGTCAACGCCCCCGCGGCCCGGTCTGTGACCAGGCCTCCTGGTGGATCCGAGCCTGATCAACCAGGCTGTTGCTGCTGGCTGCACGCAAACCAACGTACGAGCCACAGCCCGGCTGATCAGGAACTGACTTTAGGTGCTTGTCCAGTGCCAGCTTGAAGACTGCCAGGGGTCTGTTGGTAATCCCCCTTATGTGTGCTGGGAGGCAGTTGAACAGTCTCGGGCCTCTGACACTTATTGTATGGTCTCTTAACGTGCTAGTGACACCCCTGCTTTTCATTGGGGGGATGGTGCATCGTCTGCCAAGTCTTTTGCTTTCGTAGTGAGTGATTTTTGTGTGCAAGTTCGGTACTAGTCCCTCTAGGATTTTCCAGGTGTATATAATCATGTATCTCTCCCTCCTGCGTTCCAGGGAATACAGGTTTAGGAACCTCAAGCGCTCCCAATAATTGAGGTGTTTTATCTCCGTTATGCGCGCCGTGAAAGTTCTCTGTACATTTTCTAGGTCGGCAATTTCACCTGCCTTGAAAGGTGCTGCTAGTGTGCAGCAATATTCCAGCCTAGATAGAACAAGTGACGTGAAGAGTGTCATCATGGGCTTAGGGCAATCTTGCCTTAATTGCCACCAGAGATGTTCATAAAGCTTTTGATAGCTTATGGCATGATGGCCTTATATACAAACTCATTGACCTACCAGACCATAACTGGACTTTTCTCAGAGTAATTTATAATTTCTTAACTCAAAGAAAAATCATTCCCACCTTTCATGGCAAGTCGACAGAACCTTTTATACCGACGGCTGGTGTCCCACAAGGCTCTTGTCTCAGTCCACTTCTGTTTAACATTTATGTGAATGACCTTCCTCAACCAGAGTTTAATGACACAATTGTGACACAGTTTGCAGATGATGTTATTCATGTCGTCTCATCAACTCCAGTAACAGGAAAATACAAGTATGAGAGAGTCATAGAAAAAATGAATATTGAACTCCGTCGAACATCTAATTGGGAGAAGAAATGGAGAATTACGACTAATCCTGACAAGGTCCTTGTTAGCACGATAGGATGTTTTGCATCAACCATCGAAGATAAAGGGGGTATCTCCATCAGAGGTACACCTGTAGCCATTAGAAACCCTAACAAGATCTTGGGATATGAAATAGACAGGCTGCTCCACTCAACATCTCATGTAACTAAAAAGATCAACACAGCCAAAGCCGGTCTTAGCAGACTCTTTCGATTCAATCAAGCCCCTCAACATGTCAAAAAACATCTGTATAAAATGATAATAAGACCTATACTCGAATACCCTTGTGTCCCAATGTCATTAACAACAAAGACCAACATGCTACGGTTACAAAGGGTCCAGAATAGAGCTCTTCGCTTTATTACCGATACCAGGAGGAGAGACAGAGTTAAAATGGCAGATTTACACACACAACAAGATATTACTGCCATAAATGTACGCCTTGACACCCTAAAAAAGAAACAACTTTATACAATGCAAGAACTATACATGCCAGATAGAGAACATCCTATACAAGTGATAAATACCACCGATTACACCATCAATACTCCACCTCACAGGACTCAAAGAATGACTCTCCCACAGAGGGTTCGTCGTTTTATTCATAAAGATGATTACCCTCGACCCATGATTTTGAGCAACTTACCTGATGAAGAAGATTGGATACCACCAGAACCCTTCTATGTATACTGAGAAAATCATCGCCCCCAATTAGGGAGACATCTTAAATAACTTTCTAATGTAAAATTATGCTATTGACTATTGCTGGACACCACCATTAAGAAGCTATTGTCACGAAATTATAAACTGGCCAGAAAATTATTGCCTTTTTTGTCGTATAAATATCCGTTGTGCAATCGCGAAAAAAAAAAAAAAAAAAAAAAAAAAAAAAAAAAAAAAAAAAAAAAAAAAAAAAAAAAAAAAGCAATTGCAACTTGTATAACTACTACCAATTCAGAGTCATGTAGTTATATACCTATTATATCTATGTGACTCTGATGGGTTAGTATTATACCCCTTAAAGAATATCTTATCAATTCACGTACACTTTTTAAATTGCACCAAAGTGGTTGGGCCACTTACCTTTTATATCCTACCTCTCCCCCCCCTCCAACCCTTTTCCAATATTTCCATCCTTACCCATCCTTCTTCCTTACCCATCTTACCAAAGCTCTGGTCATCAGAACTAGAACTAGAAACTAACTGAGAAGCTTGGAGACGTGCTTATGAAATTTCGCACAAACCCATATGCCTACACGGCTGATATTTCCAAAGCTTTCTTAAGAGTAGGACTACAAGAAATAGATAGAGATTATACTCGATTCTTGTGGCCTGAAAATCCACATGATCCTCAAAGTCCTGTGAAAACTTATCGTTTCAAATCAGTATTATTTTGTGCAACATCCTCTCCATTCTTACTAGAAGCTACTCTGAATACACATTTGAAGAAATCTGAAAGTCCCTTCAAAGAAATCTTAAAGAAAAGTTTCTATGTGGACAATCTTCAAGGTACTGTGAATAAAGAGGAGGATTTGAAATCCTTATACAGAGAAGCTAACAAGGAGATGAAAGAAGCAAATATGCCTCTAAGGATGTGTAATACAAATTCAAAGCAATTAAGGGAACTTATCAAAGAAGATTTCCCTGAAGCTGAAATTCCTGATTGCAACAATATGCTGGGACTTAATTGGAACACACAGGAAGATACTTTGAGTCTCAAAAAGATAAACAATAAATCATGCTGTACACTCACTAAACGTAGTTTACTGTCAGAGGTATCACAATGTTTTGATCCTCTAGGACTCGTCTCACCAATTACCATAAAGGGTAAAATGCTTATGCAAGATGCATGGAAGCTCAAAATTGGATGGGATGAGAACTTGCCTCTAGAAATGAGTCAAGCATGGGATGAAATATCCAAGGAGTTTAAACAACTTCATCAAATTGCATTTCCCAGACAAATAGGTCAAGAGGGAAACAATTACATATTACCTGTGTTCTGTGATGCGTCAACCAGAGGTTATGGCGCTGTAGCTTACATGAGTAATGCTGAAGGAAGTACACTAATTACTTCAAAGGCCAGGGTAGCACCCTTGAAGGTCAGAACAGTACCACAATTGGAACTGACAGCACTCTATGTAGGTACAAAATTAGCTGTCTATCTCAACAAAGTACTTGATCATCTCACTATTGAAAAAAACGTGATCTGGAGTGATAATGAAGCAGTTCTCCAGTGGTTAAGAAATAATAAGAGTAAGTTGGTCTATGTACAGAACAGAGTAGAAGAAATAAAAGAGATGCAGAGAGATTATCTCTTTCTCCACGTCTCTGCCCAAGAGAATCCAGCTGACATGTCACGTGGTGTCCCACTCAAGAAATTTGTGGATAATAAATTATGGCTCCACGGACCGAACTGGCTCTCTGATGAAAATAACTGGCCTCAGCAAAAAGCTCACATTATGCCAGAAGAAACAGTCTGCTTGAACACAGCAGAAATAAGATGTGTAAATACTGCAGACACAACAGAAATAGTCATTGATGGATCTAAATACTCATCTTTGGGTAAACTCTTAAGAGTTACAGCTCTTGTCCATAAATTCATTAAAGGAATAAAACCTGATTATGAATGTCTTGAACCCATTAAATACTGGGTGAAACTAATACAGAAAGATGTTTTCTCTACAGAATACAAATTTCTAGAAACACAAGATAAATCCCCAAAGAAACCTGTCATGATTAATTCTTTAGGACTTTATCTCGACTCAGAAAAGATTATAAGATGTCGAGGAAGAATTCATAATTCTTCACTACCTAAAGAAGCCATACATCCAATATTGATCCCCAAGAATCATTGGCTAACAAAACTGATTGTGCAAAACGCCCACAGTAACGTGTTACATGGTGGGGTAGCTGACACACTTTGTCATATACGACAATCCTACTGGATACCTCAAGGTCGACGAAGTGTGAAAAAGCAAATAAAGGACTGTATTACTTGTCGTCACTATGATATGCGAGTATGTCAGTATCCAGGTCCACCTGCATATCCCTCTGAAAGAGTTTGTCATATCACTCCATTTGAGGTGATAGGTGTAGATTACGCTGGACCAATAATTTTAACCAAAACAGTTGACAAAGTTCCCATCAAGGTGTACATCTGTTTGTTCACTTGTGCTACGACTAGAGCAGTACATTTAGAAGTAGCCACTGACATGTCTGCTGAAACCTTTATCAAATTATTCAGACGGTTTGCAGCCAGAAGGGCATGTCCCAGACTGATGATTTCAGATAATGCAACGAACTTTGTTGCTGGTGCTGCTTATATAAGCAAGATCTTTGATCAACCAGAAGTACAACAGATGCTGAATCAACGCAGTTGTCGTTGGAGATATATTCCTCCTAAATCTCCATGGCACAGCTGATTTTATGAAAGAATGATCGGCATTGTAAAATGTTGTTTAAGGAAGACTCTTCATCGTCAAAGAATCGACTTAGAAGAATTCCGTACAGTTGTGACTGAAATAGAAAATAGAGGCAACAACAGACCTCTAACTTATGTTACCGATGATCTAGACAATTTAGAAGTGTTAAGTCCATCTCATTTACTCCATGGCAGAAGGCTCGAACCTGTTCCTCCCATGAATGATAAAGAAATCATAGAGGATCCTACTTATTTCGAACCTGAGCAACTCAGACGTAAATTCAAACACCTTAATAAAGTGATTGAACGTTGGGAGAAAATTTGGCGAGAAGACTATCTCACCTCATTGCGAGAACACTTCTATGGAGCTGGTGTTCCTGAAAATCATAAGTCCTTAAGACCTGGTGACATAGTGATTATTGACAATGATGGTCCGAGGTCCAAATGGCCATTTGGAAAAATTGTGACCATATATCCTGATGCAAATGGAATCATCAGGACAGTTGATGTTTTAAGCAAAGGTGTAGTGAATAAGCGGACAATAAATAAACTAGTGTCGTTAGAATTACACAGTGTTGAAAACAAAATTAGTGATTCTCCAGAAACCACACCGACTAAAGCTGTTCAGAAAAGACAAGCAGCAATGGTGGCGAGTGAGAAAATCAAATTAATGTTAAGTGATGAATAGTTCACCTGCAGCGAACCTCCGCCGCCCCCCAGTGTGGAGAAATTTTCTCCAGGAGGGGGTTATCAGCCCCCTTCAGCCCCTTTCAGCCCTTTCAGCCTTGAGGGGCCCAGCCCTCTCAGAAGGGGCAAATGTCTTGTTTACTGCTACAGAGAGTAATTGATCACAGATGCCGTACGAGTATGCAACGTGGTCAAGCGACCGATGCTCCTTGCAGTCCAGTGTTGCAGAGTGTATTTTAATAAGAGACAGTACATCTCTTACTTTGGCAGGACAATTAAGGAAAATCCTGCTCCTACTTTATTACCATGGTAGAGATAGTGTACATTGTTGTCTATGCTTAAGACAGCAAGAATCAAACATTCTGCTTTGCTTCATCGAGGAAGTGGCAAGGAAGCAAAAGTACTAGGTCAGCTTTTCCTTTGTGCTAGGGGAGTAATGGCGTGGGGCGCTGTGGCATCTTCAGATTACTTTTGACTCTACTGAGAGTGACACTGACGCCAGGATAACCAACAATGAACGATCTGTGCATTAGTGTGAACAAAGTATCTCATAAAACACAATAAACACTTAAGAGAAGTGTGATCAGCTTCTTTAGTGATAAGATTGTGAACAATAAAGACAAATTTTGTGGAACATAGTGTACCAGTGTGCGTATTCCTAGACTATGGAAGACGTGGACATCCAAGGACACTTCAGCTTCTATCAAGTCACCGATATCTGTCGAAGGTGTGAAGAACACCATAGCTCATGCTACAAGAGCAAGGTAGGTTACGAATTTCTTGTAGTACGGGGGACTGCGCAGTTCTTGAGTCGCAAGGAGTTTGTAATCAACCTATAGCCGGCAGTAAGGTGCGGACTTTTGAGTCCAAACAAGTACATAATTTGTCAGCAATCAGTGAATGAAATATGCTGACATAACACCCACTAGGGGTAATTTATAATCTTACAAATTATAAATCTTTACAGCCCGTTGAGAGATGACTTCGACAGCTTCTCAAGACCTCGTCTGCAGGGGTGGCTGTGCAGGCGATGAGTTGTCTTTCTAAGTTAAGTACAAACTCTTTAAACTTAACTGGTAATCCCATTTCTCAACATGAGATGCTTGAGTGTAGGGAAGATAACATTTATTGGAGGATTCGAGGGACACTGGTTTACGGATGCTGGAAATAGTAAGTAAAACTTAATATATATAGAATCATGGGAATAGACGTGTAAGCAGATGGATAAACGGAGGATGAAATAAGCATAGGACCCATCCCCTGATTTTGGAATGGGTCTGATAACTTCCATAACCTCTGCAGCGTAGCTTCCAACTTTCAAAAAAAACGGGCCTCCACATATCATGGTAACAGAAGAAAGTCAAATTCAAGTGTACAGGTGCACATTTGCCAATTTAATGTGAACAGCAGTGTGAAATTTTTATTTACGTTTAATAATTATAAATATATTCGAGCTTATTTGAGTGGCTTCAGTATTTAGTGACTGATGCAACTTATGACTGGGGTAGCCCCCATTCACTTTACTTTGTGTTCGGGCAAATTTACCAGTGTACTATTTTTTTATAAAATATGGAAACGATGGAATCTATACAAGAACTGCAGAATGCCTCTTCTGATCAGCTTAAAATTTTTAATCCTAGTGTATTTTCCATAAAGCGTAGTTCGCGTCGTTACCGGGATCCATAAGTCCCAGTTTTCCAATTATATGAATAATTAGTATTATTTATATCCTTTCAGTAAATAAAGAATGCCTGCTTTAATCATCTTCAAAATATGAACACTAATTCATTCTTTAAGATGGAAGACATCGTATATGTGCAAATCCGAAATTTTGGTAAAATTTAAATAAAAAAATGGAATCCTTATAATAAGAGAATATCTTTTACGATAGATTTTAAACTTTCAGTGTTGATGAACTTTATAACAAGGCTTGACTTTAATTTTTAGCTAATTTTATTAAATAAATTGGTTTCCATATAATAACAAGAGAATGCCTCTTCTGGCTAGTTTCATTTACGAATTGGTTTGTCTTAATTGCAAGTATTTTTTTAATTGAATTTGAACTTTGTATATGTCAATTTACCATTTTATGGAACTTTTTATCTTAGTGAACTTACTTAAATAATCAAATTATTTTTCTTAGTGAATTGTAGAGAATTTCAAATAGAATATAGCCAAAAACATGTGAAATATTGAAAATACACGTTTTTAAATCATTTTACTTTAGTTAGTTTAGTGAAACCTTAAGTACTGTACGAGTTAAAACCTGAGTTGTCCCATTGAAAGCTACAGTGTTCTCGTCTCTCTATCTCCCTCCAAAGGCTTTAGTTTGTAACTTATAAACTCATTTGATGAGCTTTAAATTTTCAGTTCGTGGTCAACAATTGACAGTCACAGGTGCCCCTCTGCTCAGTTTTACATAAACCATCCTTTAAATCGATTTCCATGAAATGACTTAATAAAACTTCTTTTAATCGTCTTCAAATTGTCAGCACATGTTATTATTATTTTTTTATTAACACATCGGCCTTCTCCCACCAAGGCAGGGTGGCCCGAAGAAGAAAACTTTCATCATTCACTACATCACGGTCTTGCGATGAGCAGCAAATCGTGTCAAGATGCTTACACGTTGATGATTACGAAGAGCTCTTATCAAACACTGCAACACCATTGAAAGAAGCACATTGTTCCTTCAGATGCTGTGCAGAGAAGCTACTCACTACAGACACTGTTATGTCATCTCCTGCCCTCAGGGCCAGGAAATCAGTATTTCTGGACCATCTCACCAGCAGACTCAAATCGAGACGCCTGTTGACAGGCCTGTCCATGCTCAAGGTTTCACGACGACATGGCTGCCACTGCTCTGAACGAAGGTCTTGCTGTTTACTACTACTTCATTCATATAGAGATATCAGTACATCCAACACTGCTGCTCACACACCACCAAAGTATGTCCAGTAAAAGACAAGAAGTTCTGCACTACATGTGGTAGTGAGGGACACACCTTCAGTTCCTGCACCATTGCTACTCCACCACAACCATCGTGTTTAAACTGTAAGAGCAACGACCACCATACACTGGCAGCAAAATGTCCTACACGAAAGGATATTGTGAAGAAAACACAAGAAGCAGCAAAGAAAAAACCTACTAGCAACACACCAACGTATGCAGCAATTGCAAAGATCCAAGCTAACACTACAAAATTACTTCAAGCTACTACTCAGCCAGCCTCCACCATCATCACTCCTCCAGCTTGTGACGTAACCAAGATCCACTACTGTCTACTATACGCTCACATGCAAAATATGGCTGTACCTGGATCTTTTAACTCTACCATCAACGAGTTATTTGCACTAAATAATATGCCATCATTTATATTCCCAGCATCTCCACCTTCGGAAGAAATACTCAAATTTACCAAGAACCAAATCAACACTTCTGCATCAGCAGCTCCAACACCACCAACACCTAGTGACGTCACTCCAGTAACGTCCAATGAGAAGTCTCCATCGCCTCCACTCCTCAAAGAAACCGACCAATCAGAAGCCTTTCCACCAGAAACATCTTCCCATTCGTCCATTGAAGATGAAGATGTAAATGTACATTCACCAGCACCAATAATACCATCTCAAGACCCAAGATATGATACTGTACCAGAAGAAGAAAAATACCATTATGTTAGATGGTACAACGTATCTTTCTGTACCACAGTAAATTATCCTCAGGACATGGAGCCAGCTGAACTAAAATGTCGCCTCATCAACAAGACAGTCAAGTATGTCGTTGGACCTTCTAAAGAAGCTGATCCCGTTAATCTTTCCACCATTATGGCAAATCTTGACATTTGGTGTAAAACTCCTCAATATGAACACTCCTTAACTCGCCTCATGATAATTCCTCTCCAACGCTTTAAACATCTCAAAAATGGAACTTGCCTCTCCAAGGACACTTCGTCAAAAAACGCCACAATTCCAAGTAACCACCAAGCCATTATGTAATGACCAATCAACGTTGAGCTCCTCCCTTGTCGCCTGCAGCCACCAATCACCATCAAGAAGCAGAAATCTTCCATCCAGCAAGTTGCAGTCAGCTCCTGCAGAGTTCCTGTTGTCTACATCGTCTTTCATCATCGTCATTCAGGTTTAGCAGTTGGGTTTAGTCCTGACTCTTCTCTCTTCGACTCAAGACATTCCTCTCACCGTCTATTCTTCGCACTGTCCCCACTTGCCCCTCGCCCCTCGTGGGTCCTTACCTGTGAGTCCTATCGTATCGTATCGTTCCTTCAGAGTGCAGACACTGTATTTCCCATCTCCAGGACTCAAATCCGGCCTGCCGTTTTCACTGACTTCCTTCATATAGGTTACCTTGCTCACACTCCAACAGCACATCAACTCCTAAAAATCATTTGCCTCATAAATAACATTTGCCTCCATTCACTTCTAACATGCTCACCAATGCTTGCTGAAAGTCAAAGTCCCTAACACACAAAACCTTTAGCCTTTCCCTCCAACCTTTCCTAGGCCGGCCCCTACCCTGCCTTCCCTCCACTACATATTCCAACACTCTCGAAGTCATTATATTTTGTTACATCCTCTCTACATGTCCGATCCACCTCCACAACCACTCCTCAGCCCTCTGCACAATAGTTCTCGTAATTCTGCACCTCCTCCTAATTTCCAAAATACGGATTCTCTGCATTATATTCACACCACACATTTCCCTCAGACATGACATCTCCACTGCCTCCAGCCATCTCTTTGTTGCAACATTCACCACTCATGTTTCACACCCATATAAGTGTTGGTATAACTATACTCTCATTCATTCCCTCTTTGCTTTCATGGACAAAGTTCTTTGTCTCCACAGATTCCCCAGTGCACCATTCACCTTTTTCCCCAAAACAACTCTATGATTCACCTCGTCTTTCATAGACCCATCTGCTGACACGTCCACCTCCTAAATATCTGAATACATTCAGATATTTAGGACTGGATGGTAGACAGCAATCGCCCAGGAGGTACTACCGTCCTGCCAGGTGAGTGTGAAACAGAATCCTGTAATTGTTTTACATAATGGTGGGATTACTGGTGTCTTTTTTCTGTCTCATAAACATGCTGGATAACAGGTATATCTTGCTACTTTTACTTACACTTAGGTCACACTTAGGTTACACTTAGGTCCCCCCCCCAGTACCAACAATACCACCAGTCCGATAACATTCTTCTTTGCAAATATACAGGGTCTAAAGCCAGCAACAAACAACAAAATACCTTTCATCCGTGGACTGCTTGCAGAGGCAAAGGCAATGTTCGCGGCTTTCACTGAGACCCACATAAAGGATCACTTGGACAACGAAATATGGATCCCAGGTTACAACCTATACAGATGTGACAGAGTGAACAGGCAAAAGGGGGGGGGGGTTGGCCTGTACATTGCAGAGTCACTTGTTTGCACAGAACTGCTAAATGCCTCAAATGATGTAGTGGAAGTTTTAGCAGTAAAGGTCGAGAACCAAAACCTAGTCATTGTGATAGTCTACAAGCCTCCGGATGCAACATCCCAGCAATTCCAGGAACAGCTGTTAAAAATTGACCACTGTCTGGAAAACCTTCCAGCTCCTGCACCCAACATCTTGCTCCTGGGGGATTTCAACTTAAGGCACCTAAAATGGAGGAATATAGCAAATAATATTGTTGCAGTAATAACACCAGGAGGCAGCTCTGATGAAAACTCACACTCACGCGAGCTTTTAAATCTCTGCACAAAATTCAATTTAAACCAGCAAATAATAGAGCCTACTAGACTGGAGAATACACTAGACCTCATCTTCACTAACAATGATGATCTGATAAGAAATATCACCATATCAAAAACAATATACTCAGATCACAACATAATTGAGGTTCAGTCATGTATGCGCGGAGCCCCAGACCGACATAATGAGATTAGTCACGAGGGAGCATTCACCAAATTCAACTTCAATAACAAAAACATAAAGTGGGACCAAGTAAACCAAGTCCTAACCGATATAAGCTGGGAAGATATACTAAGCAACACAGACCCCAACTTATGCCTAGAACAGATTAACTCGGTGGCACTCGATGTATGCACAAGGCTTATTCCTCTAAGAAAAAGGAGGAGTAGATGTAAAACAGAAAGAGACAGGCGCTCCCTTTACAGGCGACGGAAAAGAATAACAGAGCGGCTAAAAGAGGTCAATATATCTGAAATGCGTAGGGAGACACTGGTCAGAGAAATAGCAAGCATCGAACTTAAGCTAAAAGAATCCTTTAGGAGTCAGGAATCGCGGGAAGAACTAAAAGCCATAAATGAAATCGAAAGAAACCCAAAGTATTTCTTCTCCTATGCCAAATCAAAATCGAGAACAACGTCCAGTATTGGGCCCCTACTTAAACAAGATGGGTCCTACACAGATGACAGCAAGGAAATGAGTGAGCTACTCAAGTCCCAATATGACTCAGTTTTTAGCAAGCCGCTAACCAGACTGAGAGTCGAAGATCAAAATGAATTTTTTATGAGAGAGCCACAAAATTTGATTAACACAAGCCTATCCGATGTTATCCTGACGCCAAATGACTTCGAACAGGCGATAAATGACATGCCCATGCACTCTGCCCCAGGGCCAGACTCATGGAACTCTGTGTTCATCAAGAACTGCAAGAAGCCCCTATCACGAGCCTTTTCCATCCTATGGAGAGGGAGCATGGACACGGGGGTCGTCCCACAGTTACTAAAAACAACAGACATAGCCCCACTCCACAAAGGGGGCAGTAAAGCAACAGCAAAGAACTACAGACCAATAGCACTAACATCCCATATCATAAAAATCTTTGAAAGGGTCCTAAGAAGCAAGATCACCACCCATCTAGAAACCCATCAGTTACACAACCCAGGGCAACATGGGTTTAGAACAGGTCGCTCCTGTCTGTCTCAACTATTGGACCACTACGACAAGGTCCTAAATGCACTAGAAGACAAAAAGAATGCAGATGTAATATATACAGACTTTGCAAAAGCCTTCGACAAGTGTGACCATGGCGTAATAGCGCACAAAATGCGTGCTAAAGGAATAACAGGAAAAGTCGGTCGATGGATCTATAATTTCCTCACTAACAGAACACAGAGAGTAGTCGTCAACAGAGTAAAGTCCGAGGCAGCTACGGTGAAAAGCTCTGTTCCACAAGGCACAGTACTCGCTCCCATCTTGTTCCTCATCCTCATATCCGACATAGACAAGGATGTCAGCCACAGCACCGTGTCTTCCTTTGCAGATGACACCCGAATCTGCATGACAGTGTCTTCCATTGCAGACACTGCAAAGCTCCAGGCAGACATCAACCAAATCTTTCAGTGGGCTGCAGAAAACAATATGAAGTTCAACGATGAGAAATTTCAATTACTCAGATATGGTAAACATGAGGAAATTAAATCTTCATCAGAGTACAAAACAAATTCTGGCCACAAAATAGAGCGAAACACCAACGTCAAAGACCTGGGAGTGATCATGTCGGAGGATCTCACCTTCAAGGACCATAACATTGTATCAATCGCATCTGCTAGAAAAATGACAGGATGGATAATGAGAACCTTCAAAACTAGGGAGGCCAAGCCCATGATGACACTCTTCAGGTCACTTGTTCTATCTAGGCTGGAATATTGCTGCACACTAACAGCACCTTTCAAGGCAGGTGAAATTGCCGACCTAGAAAATGTACAGAGAACTTTCACGGCGCGCATAACGGAGATAAAACACCTCAATTATTGGGAGCGCTTGAGGTTCCTAAACCTGTATTCCCTGGAACGCAGGAGGGAGAGATACATGATTATATACACCTGGAAAATCCTAGAGGGACTAGTACCGAACTTGCACACGAAAATCACTCACTACGAAAGCAAAAGACTTGGCAGACGATGCACCATCCCCCCAATGAAAAGCAGGGGTGTCACTAGCACGTTAAGAGACCATACAATAAGTGTCAGGGGCCCGAGACTGTTCAACTGCCTCCCAGCACACATAAGGGGGATTACCAACAGACCCCTGGCAGTCTTCAAGCTGGCACTGGACAAGCACCTAAAGTCAGTTCCGGATCAGCCGGGCTGTGGCTCGTACGTTGGTTTGCGTGCAGCCAGCAGCAACAGCCTGGTTGATCAGGCTCTGATCCACCAGGAGGCCTGGTCACAGACCGGGCCGCGGGGGCGTTGACCCCCGGAACTCTCTCCAGGTAAAACTCCAGGTAAAACACTACACAGGCTTACAAATGCATATATATATATATATATATATATATATATATATATATATATATATATATATATATATATATATATATATATATATATATATATATATATATACACACACACACATCTATGTTTTTCTTCTTTTTCTTAATAGTTCTTGTTCTTCTTTATCTCCTCTATTCTCCATGGGTAAGTGGAGAAGAATCTTTCCTCCGTAAGCCATGCATGTTGTATGAGGCAATAATAATGAAATGGAGTCAAATTAGATAAGTTTAGATTTAGAAAGGATATAGGAAAGTATTGGTTTGGAAATAGGGTGGATGATGAGTGGAACAGTCTGCCTAGTAGAGTTATTGAGAGTAAAGCCTTGGGAAGTTTCAAATTTTTGTTGGGTAAATACATGAGTGAGAGGGGTTGGATCTGAGTGGGACTTGCACATAAGTAAATAGGATTATCAAAGCTTATTGCTTGGGTAGCATTGAAAATTGGATTGGGAAAATATTCTATTAGTGGGATGGATTGTGAAGGACCTGCCTAGTACGGGCCAACAGGCCTGCTGCAGTGTTCCTCCTTTCTTATGTTCTTATGACTAAAATGCCGAGAGCAACGGGCTAGTAACCCCTTCTCCTGTAGAAAATACTAAATAAGAGAAGAAGAAAAACTCAACACATGTATAACTGTTACACAAACAAGGTTGGTTGTTCTTAGTGTAGTATGTGGATGGCACTGTGCCACTTAGTGGAGTATGTGGATGCACTGTGCCACTTAGTGGAGTATGTGGATGGCACTGTGCCACTTAGTGGAGTATGTGGATGGCACTGTGCCACTTAGTGGAGTATGTGGATGGCACTGTGCCACTTAGTGGAGTATGTGGATGGCACTGTACCCCTTAGTGGAGTATGTGGATGGCACTGTGCCACTTAGTGGAGTATGTGGATGGCACTGTGCCACTTAGTGGAGTATGTGGATGGCACTGTGCCACTTAGTGTAGTGTGTGGATGGCACTGTGCCACTTAATGGAGTATGTGTGTCGTGTGGGTTCCGAAACGTGGATTGGGTAATAACACTCACTTAGGCGGTAAGTACATATATTCGACAGACTATATGGGAAGTGCCAAACCTGACCTGCGTCTCTCCTGTCTCTTCTTCAACTGACTCACGAAATGATGCCTAGAGGGTGAGGGGCATTCAAAACATGCTAGGGTCAGCTGTAACAGCGAATAACAAGTAATTCACACAGACAGTTGGTAGTGAGTCATTATTACTGACTCTGGTAACTGGTTACTGGTAACCGATACTACTGAGAGCTCGGCGACGCTAACGTATGTCATCCCGACATACAGCTAATACAAACTAGAGACGACAGGCGTACGACTTGGGCTGATTCTATACAATGTCAAAGTACACAACAATTGAACATTATAACATACATAAGGAGAATATCGGAATGGAAGCTAACATAACTTACTGTAATGCACTTATGGTGTATTTAGATGATGTAATCGTCATGTCTGAAGACGTGGATACGGACTTGAAAAGACTTGATGTAGTACTTGGTAAGCTTGAAGAAACCAATTTAAAGATCAAACTGACTAAATGTCAATTTTTCAGATCAGAAATTAAGTTTCTTGGACATGTAGTCACTCCTAGAGGGGTTACGACTGACCAAAGTAAAGTAACTGCAGTACTAAATTTTCCATCTCCCAAAACTGCTGATGCCATAAGATTCTTTGTGGGTTTAGCAGGTTTTTATAGAATATCATTTTTTCTTCCATAGCTGCTCCTCTGAGTTGCTTTAGAAGGATGCTCCTTTCGTTTTGGATCTCCCGTCAAGAAGAGCATTCCCAACTCTAAAAGAAAAGCTAACATCTGCTCCAATTTTGAAATTTCCAGATTTTTCTAAGCCCTTCTATCTGACAACTGATGCTAGTTCTATTGGCATAGGTGCCGTACTAGTACAGCTCAGAAGACTGATGGCAAGTACAACGCAGTTGCATTTGCTAGCCGAGTCCTTACAAAGGCTGAACGTAATTATACAGTAACTGAGCAAGAAGCTTTAGCAATAGTATGGTCTTTAAAGCACTTTCGAGACATTATTTATCAGTTCATGTCTTGACAGACCATGCTCCACTGATACCTTTAATCCAGAACAAACAACCTACTGGAAGGTTAGCCAGATGGACCTTGACTATCCAAGAGTTCAATCCTACCTTTGAACACTTACCTGGCAAGTCAAATGTAGTCGCAGATGCTTTATCGCGACATGTTAGTATATTAACTGCAGACCCTCCATTTACTGCCGAGGATGTAAAGAATGCTCAACGAACAGATCCCATGTGGTCTGGTGTGATTCGATTCCTGCTCCAGGAAGATCTTATTCTGACTATGAAGCCACCAGCACCTATCAGTGACTTTGTCATAAACCACGAATTACTGTATCTAACAGCCGAGTTGGGTACTCCTAGCAGAAGGGTATACCAGTTAGTAATTCCACAGTCACTAGTAAATGTAGCCTTACGGCTAGTTCACGATGTACCAGGTGTTGCGCACCCTGGTATGGATCGTTCTGTAAAGCAAGCCAGATTGAAATACTTTTGGCCTCGTATGGCAACTGATATTTCTGAGTATGTTAAGAAATGCAGTGTCTACATGCAACATAAAGGTAATGTTAATGGTCCTGATTCAATCCAGGTGTATCCAACTACTAGGGAACCTTGGGAAAGAGTTGCGCTGTGATACTACTGAAAAGTAGATGGCACTGTGCCCCTTAGTAGAGTATGTGGATAGGACTGTGCCACTTAGTGGAGTATGTGGATGGCACTGTGCCACTTTTAATCTTGAAATGGCATAGTATTTGTTTTTTATGTTGGTGCATTATTTGACCTTGATGCTGGTTAGGGGCGGTTGAGCCAGGAACTGAAATTATTCTTTCCTTCTTTGGATCGTAACTGCATGTCCTCCATTCCACAGGCACTATATGACCCCCTACTGGTTTAGCGCTTCCCGCTGGCTAAAGCGGTTCTGCACGGCATCAATCTTTAATGGCTGGTTTGTCTTATGAGAATTATTTTAAGATATAGGCTGTATAGGCCTATATTTTGTTGAATTCTGTGAAATAACACCCATCAAGGAAGGTCCCTTGATGCTGGTGAGGGGCTCTTGATCTAGGGAGTTGGATCTGTGCTCCGGTTCCCTGAATTGAGTCTGAATGCCTCTCATGCCTCTCCCCCTTACAGTCGCTGTGTAATCCCTATGGGTTTAGCGCTCTCCCATGATTATAATAATAATGCAAAATAAGAGAAGGCGTGTTCAGGCCATCTTTAATTTTTTTTAATCTGTCTATGTCTTTTTAGACTGCCTATGTCTTTTTAGACTGCCTATGTCTTTTTAAACTGCCTACATCTTTTCTAGACTGCCTATGTCTTTTTGACTGCCTATGTCTTTTTTGACTGCCTATGTCTTTTTTGACTGCCTATGTCTTTTTGACTGCCTATGTCTTTTTTGACTGCCTATGTCTTTTTTGACTGCCTATGTCTTTTTGACTGCCTATGTCTTTTTTGACTGCCTATGTCTTTTTTGACTGCCTATGTCTTTTCCTCACCGGAAGAACTTCTGTTCCGGTCAGAAGTCACTCAGAGTGTCTGAGTGTATTGGGTTATTCCAGGTTAAATATATATTATGTACTTTGATTTGCCCATAATATCTTGTACCCTCGTAACAGCTGCAAATTTTTGTTTACTCTGTACCCATAGTTTAAATAGAACAGCATTCTTAATTGCTTGTTTAATTTTCAGCGCTAATCAGTTTTGGATGTAATTTTGGCTTTTGTAAGTTAGAATTTGCTTATTTTTTTTCGTCGAAGTAACCGCGAAAATTGAAATACCAATTTTTTGTAAGTAAATTCTGAGTGTCTCATCTGATTGGCTTCTCTCTCAGTGCTAACATCTGAATGATACAAATTCTGAGCAACGTCACACTTAATGTGCCAGGGAGAGTATTCTTGGACACTAGTCTGAAATAACAATAGAATAGCCCTTCATCGTGGCTTCAAAACTGGTGTTTGTTACTGGAAAGTATTTTAGAGTTCTCTATGTTCTAATTTCCCATTCTTATTGAATACATGGAATTATTTGTGTCCATGTGATAACTTGTAAATACCTCTTCTGATTCACTTAAAATCCTCAACGTTAATATGTACATGCATTAGAAATGCCGCACTCTGCACTATTTAATTCGCATATATTGGCATACAGGGGAGCTAAGGTTATGCTGTACATTGTCAGGTCGCGTAACGACCTAAGTGAGTCGCAGTTTTAATTTTCTATGCGCAAGAGAAAATATTTTGGGCAACATAACCAGAGCTTTCAGTAAGGCAATATGTAGGTGTGTCTCCCAGATGAAGCCAAAGAGAAGTGCTAACTTTAGCTCTACGTAAAGTTAATCTCTCTCTTTTTCTCTCTAT
>NW_027197893.1:0-52884 GCF_038502225.1 Cherax quadricarinatus
GTTCTTACATTGTCTGAACTCCGTATCTCGTTCTCTCTCGTTTACTCTTTTGTTAACTAGTTGGCTCTCATTGGCAATGGCGTCTAAGCTTAGCTGTGATAAAGGACCCCAATGGAAATAAGTCACTCTGTCTGACTTTTTGGGTTATCCTAGGTTCTCTACACATATGCTGCTATGTATGATAATCTAGGTAACTGTATTTGTGTATACCTGAATAAACTTACTTACTTAAAAAGAGGAGTCATTAAGCCTCTTGCTTTAAGTGCCAAGTTAGAGGATGATGGTGTGCCATTCTGATTTTATTCAATAAACACCCTGCCACTTACCTCTCACACGTTAATATTAATATTTTAAGGCAAGTAATAAGTGTACTCTGTGTGTATCTTACATTTTTTTTTTTTGGCCTATTTCTATTGCTAACTTAATATAAGTTAGTGTAAACTTGTTGTCTGGCATTTATTGCATATTTTATATGTGCTCTGATAATAATACTTGTGGACCTGTGTGGTAGCCGGGTGGAGGGATAACATTACGTTTTCTCTGCTCAGCCATCAGAGAAAACGTGTATGAATTTGCGTTTGGCCCAGCCACTCCCCCACTCTGCTTTTGTTTACAATTTTTGGCATGAATTATTCATTACTTCTCCCTTCGTTTATGATGGCATCTAAAGGTAGTTGTTAGAAACGATTAAATTCAGTGAACAAGGTATGTCAATGCTAATAATATGGCTCTGGGCCACACTGTAGGTAGCCGGTAGGCATAGCCCAGGCAGGCTACACCTACCGGCTACCTACACTCACTTCCTACAAATAAATACTACTCACCTCTCTTCCTACATTAAGACTACACATATTTTAACCCTTAAACTGTCCAAACAGATCTATGTTCACATGCGTAGTGTTTTTTTTACATATTTTCAATAAAAAAAACGTAGATCAAAGTTTTTTTTACAAGTTTTCAAATGTAGAAAAACAAAAAGATTACGTTTTTTTACATACTTTCAAATGTTGAAAAAACGTAGATCTACGTTTGGACAGTTTAAGGGTTAAGGTAAATAGTGAGTGTACTGTATGTGTATTTTAACTCTCTGGGATGTTTTAAATATCATATATTAAGTTTGAAACGGGGAGCCAGGGCTACCTACACCTGACTTCCTACAAATAAGTACTACTCACCTCTCTCCCTACATTAAGATTACAAATACTTAAAAGTAAGTAATGAATGTACTGTGAATGTATTTTATTTTGTGTTTTTAATGCCTAGTTCTATTACTAACTTAATATAATTTAGTGTAAACTTGTTGTCTGGTATTTATATGCATTTATAAAAGGAAAAAATGGCATTCTGCTTTCCGGCGATGGCCTGGAACCTAACCCGCCATATAAGTGGGGCCCTACTGTATTTACCACTCTTACAATTAGCCTATGATTAAAGATAGTCACAGTGGTACAGTAAGGTAGTTTGGGAGCTTTTGGTCATCTGACCGATGCCTTCTGCAGGGTTACCGGTCCACCCCTTTAAAAATTAAGGTTATAATTATAACCTTAGGTAGTGGTGGGCTTTAGTTTTGTATATGGTTGCTGCATTTATGGTGGAATAAACTGGTGGTAGTAAAATTTCCAGAGCACTAGAAAAAATTAAAACTGAGGTCTACCATTATTAATGCAATAGTTATCTTGTCAGGAGTGCTGAGATAAAAAGAAAAAAAAAACTGTCAACTGCAACATCCCCTTTCCCCAATCAGAGTTCATTACTTCCCACCTCCAAGGCTCTAGTCTAGCTAAGCCAGTTTACCCTTGTGTTACCTTGCTCACTCCAACAATATGTCAAGCCCCTCTCACTTAAAATGTTCAGTCCAACCCTATCCCCCCATTCTTTTCTGCTGCATCCTATCAAAATGCCAAAACCATTACCCTCCTCTATCCTGTGAATTATACATAACCTATTTTTTTTTTAATTACATTCACTTGTAAGTGCTAAAGTTCCTGAAGGACTATTTTTTTTTTAAGCTAATACTACACACTATTTACAGCACATTGACAGCACCCACCTAGGGAGGTACTAACATCGTGCCATATCAATGTGAAAGAGAAACCTGTTGTTTTACACCAAAGGAGAATTTCTGGAGTCTTTTATCTCAAACATGCAAGATAACAGGTACCCCTTGCTACTTCTACTTACATTTAGGTCACACTATACATGCATGTATATGTATACACACTCATCTGAGTTTTCTTCTATTTTCTTAATAGTTCTTGTTCTTATTTATTTTCCTTTCATCTCCATGGGAAAGTGGAAAAGAATCTTTCCTCCATAAGCCATGGATGCCATAAAAGGCAATTAAAATGCAATGGGTTACTAAACCCTCTTCCTGTATAAATTCCTAAAAGAAATTTTTATAAGTTGGGATGTTCACATAGGCAAGAACAGAGTGCAGATAAGACTGATGACTGCCAATATAATGAATGAAAAAAAGTTGGATGTCTTTGCTCTAAGCAACAAAAGCTGAAGGGGAATTTAGCGAGGAGAAATAAATGGGAATAGGTCAGGTGTATCAGAGTTAGAGATAAGGAAGGGGCAGCAATAATGCTGAAGGATCAGTTATGGCAGGAGAAGAAATATAAATGTATAAATTAAAGGGTGTGTAAAGGAAGTTGAAAGTGAACATAGATAAGAATAAGGTGATAAGGGTATCAAACAAATTAGGCATGGAAAAAAACTATCAGATTGGATGGAGGGAGAATGGAAGAAGTGAATATATTCAGATATTTTTGTTTAATAAATGTATGAAAGAGAGGAAGGTACCTAGGGATTGACAGAGCATGTACAGTTCCTCAGGTTAGGGTGTGTAGAAGAGAGGGAGATTACTTCCCAGTAAAAGTAGGTCTTAGACAGGGATGTGTAATATCACCATGGTTGTTTAATATATTTATAGATGGGGTTGTAAAAGAAGTAAATGCTAGGGTGTTCGGGAGAGGGGTGGGATTAAATTATGGGGAATACATAATGGGAGTTGACACTTTTTGCTGCTGATACTGTGCTTATGTGAGATCCTAAGGAAAAGTTGCTAAGGTTAGTGGATGAGTTTGGGAGTGTGTGTAAAGGTAGAAAGTTGAAAGTGAACCTAGATAAGAGTAAGATGATGAGGGTATCAAATGATTTTGATAAAAATTGGATATCACATTGGAGAGAGGTAGTATGGAAGAAGTGAATGTTTTTAGATATTTGGGAGTTGACATGTCAGTGGAAGGGTTTATGAAGTATGAGAACTTTAGAATTGATGAAGGAAAAACAGTGAGTGGTGTGTTGAGGTATATGTGGAGACAAAAAATGTTATATATGGAGGCAAAGAAGGGAATGTATGAAAGCACAGTGGTACCAACACTCTTATATGGGTGTGAAGCTTGGGTTGTAAATGCTGCAGCAAGGAGGTGGTTGGAGGCAGTGGAGATGTCCTGTCTAAGGGCAATGTGTGGTGTAAATATTATGCAGAAAATTCAGAGTGTGGAAATTAGAAGGGGTGGATTTAATAAAAGTATTAGTCACAGGGCTGAAGAGGGGTTGTTGAGGTGGCTTGGTCATTTAGAGAAAATGGATCAAAGTAGAACGACATGGAGTGTATAAATCTGTACGGGAAGGAAGATGGGGTAGGGGTCATCCTTGAAAAGGTTGGAGGGAGGGGGTAAAGGAGGTTTTGTGGGCAAGGGGCTTGGACTTCCAGCAAGCACGCATTAGCATGTTAGATTGGAGATGAATGGTTTTTAGGACCTGACGAGCTGATGGAGTGAGAGCAGGGTATTACTTAGTGAAGAGATTCAGGGAAACTGGTTATTTTTATATAGCCAGACTTGAGTACTGGAAATGGGAAGTACAATGCCTGCACTTCAAAGGAGGGGTTTTGGGATATTGGCAGTTTAGAGGGATATGTTATATATCTTTATATATGCTTCTAAACTGTTGTATCAGGGCACCTCTGCAAAAACAGTGATTATGTTTGAGTGAGGTGAAAATGTTGAATAATGATGAAAGTATGGGGATTTTCTTTCTTTCTGGGTCACCCTGCCTCGGTGCGAGATGGCTAACTTGAGGAAAAAAAAAAAAAATGGGAGTGAACATGTCAGTGGGTGGATATATGAAGGACAAGGTATCAAAAAGAGAATTAATGAAGGGGATGTATGAGAGTATAGTGATGATGAAAGTTTCTTCTTTTTTTGGGTTACCCTGCCTCAGTGGGAGATAGCAAAAAAAAACCTAAAGGGTGGCGTGTGGTTTTTTCATTCAAAATCTTTATTTTTCAACCGATTTCTTTTATTTTTGGTGTACGATTAGAAGTGCATATGTAGATGAACATGACAAAGTTTCAATAAGATTGGCAAACAAACAGAAAAAAAATATTTACTAATTTTGACATATGGCAACATGACATGACAAATTGGCACTTTGAGTGACACTTCTGACAATCCCAACTGTTAGAATATGTCTAACACAAATTTTTAATGGATAAAACTCATCTAATATACTTTATTATTATGGTGAAAAAAATACACTTGGTGTGCTTTTTTGACATTCACTAAAATACCTGCCTTTTACCCTCCCACAAAATCAAAATTATTTGAGAAATTCCAAAAACTTTTCCATTCTAAATTCAAACACACTGTTTTATATTGTCTGTGAAAATCATTTCAATACGATCATTATTAATAATGGTGCATTGTTAAGCAATAGGCCAAAATCTTACTTTTGAGATATTCGGGCAAATGCACGGATTAGCTAATTATGTCAAGAAATTAAAAAAAAATTCACGAAAATTGCGCTACTTTGGGTTTATTTATGCGACTTAAGTGATTTCTTATTGTTTCCCGTGTATAGTACACCGTTTTCTGTAGTGCTACCAGAGGTAACATAGAAAACCCTTCTCTTATAAGGACGATCTAGCGTAATCATTTCATCAAGGTCAGCCACCACCTCCGGGCATAATATACAAATATTATTTGGACTGGCTTCTTTATGCATGTTTCCTGGTTATATTATGCATACTATCATTACTGAATAAATAATATAAGCAGAAAAAGGATATTAGTAATAATAGCGTCAGTATAAGGCATCTTGTGAGTGGAGATCAGACTGCTGTCATCGGCAACTGGTCGTTGCACCATCATGCAAGCTCCTCCCACGTCTGCTATAAGCCCCTCCCACATTGTAATGATATTAAGTGGTAAATTTAGTGTATGTATTAAAAAGGAAAATAGACAGAAAATAAAAAATCAAACAAAAAATATATATAAAAATTCACCTCGCACTCAAGCATATACACCTACCATCTGACTTACGATCGGGTTCCGTTCCGAGAAACCGGTTGTAAGTCGAAATGGACGTAAGTCGAACTTTACTACTGAATATCAACATCACATTTTTGTAATGACTTTATTTTATTGTTTTATTTTGGTATTTCATGTTTTACTTTACTTTTTATGCTGTTAGTACTGTATTTTATACTGTAAGGTTTAGGATAAACACTGTGTACAAGACAAATAGCTGTTTATTTCCCAGAAATTTGGAAGAAAAAAAAAAAAAAAAAAAAAAAAAAAAAACACGGTCGTAAGTCGAGCAGGTTGTAAGTCGGATGGTAGGTGTATTTACCTGGTGGGTCGTCACCCGACATGTTTCAAGTAGCTATAATTTGCTTTAGAAACATTGTATTACGATGGGGTTTTCACCAAAGTGTTGCCAATACTTACACTATTTTTCTGTAAACAAAACCCAAAATCATATTTTTTCACATAATTATCATGACCGCGTGAGAAATTGACCCACCGGCCCCTAAAGCTTCCAGTCTCCTTACTGATGTTTAAATAGTGATGCCTCACACCCATATAAGTGTTGGTACGACTATATATTGGTACATATCCCTTTCTTGCTTCCAAAATAAACTTTTCTTAACATAGCAGCCTACACTACTTATCTTTCTCTCCATCTATGATTCACCTCTTTCAAACCCACCTGCCAACTCAACTACTCCAAAAACCTCTTACCTTCTTCATGCTACAATCTAATTGCCTAGACTTATTCACCTTTCTTTTTCAATTTCAAAGCTTTCATAAACCCTCCCAAACTCCCACAATTTGCAACCACACCTGTACGGGTTATTTCAGCACATGGAGGAAGGGTACCGATGTAAAACAAAATGTGAAGGGTAGGTTCATGTGCAGAAGAGGAGGGCGAATGTAATGCAAGTCATATGTTCTGTTTTAAAAGCATGATTTAAGAGATGGAACAAAAAAAAAAAAATCACGTCTTAAAAACTAATAAATCCCTAAGCAAAATTACACAACTAAAGCAGGATTTGACACCAATCTGATAAAAAAAAACTGCAGCTCTGTAAGGGAAAGTAAAAAAAAAAAAGGGGGGCCATAACACATTTGAGACTTTACAGCTTATACGTGTTAAAAAGTACTCAGAAAAATATTAAACATACCTGAAGCAATGCCAAAAACACCAGGCCTCCAATTATTGCTCCTAAGTTACGATGAACAGATTCTGTCAAAGCCGTATAACAGCCTTCGGTGTAGATGTTGCTGGGGGTTCCATGCTCTGGAAAAACTTTGTATCCACATTGAGAAGTAATATTCATGCAGCAGGAGTCGGGAACACCCAACACAGTCTCATTCTGGCCGTATTTTGTCCACTCCCAGTCTCTGTAGCTAGAAGTTCCACAGCAATCGTGCTAAAACAATGTAAATAATTTGAAGAGACGTTCAGCAAAATAAAAAATAGAAGCAGAATCCTTGACAATTATTGAAGTATATTATGCCTAACCACCTGGTATCAGTCAACAAAACTTGAAGTATTACTTACCTTTTTCTGTAGATCATCCCAAGCCTTTGTTACAAGACTCTTATCATCACCATAGTTCTCCATAGTCTTGTTCATGTTTTCCTTCAAAAGGGTCTCAATGTCTGGTCGCAATATAGCAACAGTGATTGCAGCAGCAAACTCCAACACAAGGATTACCATCATCAGGAAGGCAAACTGTTAAAAGTTTGTATATTGAGAGTTTACAGTAAATACCAAATTATACAAAGTAAATTAAAAATTAGACTAAAATACCAATTTAAGAAACTGATCAACAGATAACAAATTTCTCCAAACAGGATGAAAAAAAAGCTATCACTAACTACTTTGTTGAAGGATCCAATTTTTGACCAACTTTACCACAAATTATACTTTTCAAAATATACACGCTGCACCATTTCCTAACCTACAAAATTTGATGGAAAACTTATGGAATTACAATGGTGCAAAGTTAGTTGTCTAGGTACAATTTACACACTGGCAGTTTTGCCAAATCCTATTTTAAGTCAATTCCATTGCTCTAAGTGACCAAATTCTTAGCTATTTTGCAAATAGCTTTCTATTTTAAATTCATAATCACACAAACAGAAGATTTATTCTCCTCTCTGAAAAATAAAATACAGTATGGACCCCCTTGTAAAATTTTCATTACAAGATATGTACTTCAATGGGATGAGCATGGCTTAATGAAATTTACTAGTCATACAAGTCCAAAATTTTGGCTATATATTTTTTGAAGTGGTACTAGTGTCCATTGGTTAACTATACCGCCAATGTCATTAACAAACTACTAGACTGCTTGCATGCTTTCTCATACCTATATTTTAAGTACAGTGATACCTCTCATATCCGAACTACATATATGGGCCAAGACCAGTTCGGAAACACAGTTTCTGTATACATAAGGGGGAAAAAATGCGCATCCGTACCATCATATCGCCATCCATACCCTGTCATATCACCATCGGCAACAGCACTGTAGGTTTAAAAAATGAGTCCAATGTCGTCTGGCAGTGGGACCACACACTCTGGGCTTGAATAACAGCCTCCCAGATTTCACAGCCCACAGAACCATAATTTTTCAAATGGGCTGTGAACATACTCCGAAAGTGTTTCGACACCTCCCCTTGATGAAGAAGTTTTTTGTTCTTGGAGGGATTGGGTCGTCGTCGTCACTTTCGGAATGTTCTGGGTGCAACACTGACTCTGCAATCTCTGCATCCGTAAGAGATTGCACACCAGGGTCGTCTTCGTCACACACTAGCCAGTCTTGCACGTAATCTTTTGTTTTTTTCCCCAGTCTTGGACCAACCTGCATCCACGTGTAACTATATTTCCCTCTTTTACCCTAGGGTAAGCACATTCCTGGCCCTCTTTGGTTTCGTACACAAGATAGCTAGGAAACAGCTGTAATAATGCTAAAAGGAAAGTAAAGAGTGCGGCTCCTAGTAGCCAACCGGTATACTCAAGTGCGTGCCAAGTTTGATTCAGCCTTCTGCCATATCCAAATGGCTGCTTGGATGTTTCAGTAATAATTTTAGAATTTTGCCTTTCCCAGGGCCAGTTCGGATATTGGCAGGCTGGATATGCAAGGTATCACTGTATAGGTATTTTTAATTCTGAGTTAATTAAAGTTGAAAATACATTACACAAAACCTATTAAGTCAATGCAAGTATCACTGGAAAATGTGCAGTAACTACTTACTATTCTCAGCATGAAAACATTTTCTTTCTTAGCCCCACAACATCCAAAGAAGGAGATGACTAGAATGATGGAACCCAAGATGATCAAGCCAATGGCTGGAGTCTCATATTTCCCATCAAAGAACTGCATGTACGAGCTGAAGAAACCCTGGGCGATACCACCCATTATAATCAGGGCCAACCCCGACAACTGCAAAAATAAAATAATTTTAATATAGGATACTAAATTAAAACCAATTTATTTAATGTTGAATAAATAAAATTTACAAGCATGCTTGTAACATACAAAAATATATATGAATACATGTACAGTGGACCCCCGGTTAACGAACTTTTTTCATTCCAGTAGTATGTTCAGGTGCCAGTACTGACCGAATTTTTTCCCATAAGGAATATTGTGAAGTAGATTAGTCCATTTCAGACCCCCAAACATACACATACAAACGCACTTACATAAATACACTTACATAATTGGTCGCATTTGGAGGTGATCGTTAAGCGGGGGTCCACTGTATATATGGCCTGGTGGCTAAAGCTCCCGCTTCACACACGGAGGTCCTGGGTTCGATTCCCAGGGGGGGGGAAAACATTTCGACACGTTTCCTTACATCTGTTGTCCTGTTTGCCTAGCAGCAAACAGGTACCTGGGTGTTAGTCGACTGGTGTGGGTCGCATCCTGGGGGAAGAGATTGAGGACCTCAAATGACGCACTGACTTTCTTGGGTTATCCTGGGTGGCTAATCCTTCAGGGTTAAAAATCTGAATGAAATCTTATCTTAACTAATCTGCTTACCTTGAGTCTACCTACCTGGAGGGTATTCCAGGGATCAATGCCCCAAGTGGCCTGGTCCATGACCAGGCCATACTATGCAATTTCTATGAGCCTCATTTGTGAGGATAAATAAATCTTTTATTTTGGTAAAAATATACCAGAGTATTCCAAAGGTGTCCAGCAAAGTCAATAACTTCCTAAATTGGCAACTTCGGTGATTTATCTAGGTGGCAAGAATGGTGACTAGCAGAACCATGAGTTATCAGCAATAATTTAAGTGTCAGGTTAGTGCTTAATAATAATTTTAAATTAACAAGGGGGGAGAACTCTTCAACAGAAAAATATTGCTACTTTCTGACTGCTTGGTGACTAAGATTTGTGAAAATTATGGATTTCTTGATAATGTAAAATTATGCATATTGGTTGTAGCAAAATACTAGCACCTATAACCGTTCTGTAATATGATGAGCTTAGAAATGGACTGAGATCATTTCATATAAACTGGATCAATGGTCACTACCTTTCCAATTCAGATTTTGTTTAAACTCAGTAGCTTCACACAAGTTTCAAAGGTCTGTGGAGTTACAAATGAAACAAAGATCAATCAAATAAATACACTTTGTACAGTTACTCTTAGTCCTGAAAGAATTCCTCATGCATTTTACCTGGAATAATATACAATGAACATTCATAATTAGTGTAGGTCATGTTCCTGAAAACTATTATATTAATGATTTACACAACTTATGAAGAACACAGAAAAAGAAGGGGACTGTGCTTGCCAGGTCTCCATTTCTAAGACCTGTGGGAAGCCAGCTGACCCAGTTTAAAAGCTTATTTCTTTCATAACTCCGACCAAAACTACTGGTGAATTAGGCTTGTATGCAACTCCTGGATATCTATTTTGAAGTTTTCACCCATCAGTACCACTTTCAATTCAACAGTTTGAACTGGAGACAGCATATGCCTTCCACAAGGAATTAGCATTTATGACCCTCAAAACCACCAGCATTCAATAGTTTCGTTGCACACAGTATTTGAAATGGGTTAAAAATTGACAAGAAAGTTCTCTTACTTTCCATTCCTTGCTCAATGTCTTTGTTGCTACAAAAGTGTGTAGATATACAAATAACCCGCACAAAGAAGAGAGGAGCTTACGACGACGTTTCGGTCTGACTTGGACCATTTACAAAATCACACTGTGTGACTTTGTAAATGGTCCAAGTCGGACCGAAATGTAATCGTAAGCTCCTCTCTTCTATGTGTGGGTTATTTGTGTGTCGTTCCAGTCACGGTACTGTGCCTTTTTTTGTTATGTGTGTGTAGATATAACTGATGTGACTCTTATCAATCAAAAATGGCCACCTGTGGCCTATGTCTTCACTACAACTCTACAACTTTCCTTTTAATAATTTATACACTTATTAATCCAACACTCAATTACGTATATAAATGCAGAAAAGTAACAAATGACTGTTTATGGCACAAGAATGTGTAATTACAGTATAACTGTGCATTACACTAGACTGTTAGCATCCTACAAGCCATAACCACTACCCTCCCTCCTGTCTAACCACAATTACCTAAGAAATTGCAAGATTCACACCCAATTATCTTCTTGGCATATCCAACAACACTTATTCTGTTGGGTGTCAAGGTTAATATCCAGAGACAAAGTAATTCAGTTCTCTCACAGAGGTCCGTGATTCGATCCCCGGTTCAGGTGGAAACACTGGGAGTGTTTCCTTAAGACATCTGTCCCTGTTAGCCTAGCAGTAAAATGTGTATCTGGGTGTTATGTGACAAGTGTGGGTCACATCCAGGGGACAAAATTAACCTAATTTTCCCAAAATGCTCTGCATAACCACGGACAGTGAAACCCCAGTTTTCGAACTTTTCGAACTTAATCCATTCCAGAACGTCATTCTAAAACCGATACGTGCGAAAACTGAATCAATATTTCCCATAAGAAATACAATTAATCCATTCAAGACACCTAAAAATATTCACAAGAAATCCATTTTTTTAAGAATATGGTACTAATATCAACTCTACGGCTTATTTATCACAAATGATCTAATATGACGTATTAAACAATATTAACCCTTTGAGGGTCGACAGGCCCTCTCCGAAACTCGTTCTCAGGGTCGGCCAAATTTAAAAAAAAAAAAAAATTATTTTTTCTTATGAAAAGATAGAGAATCTTTTCCCGATCATAATGACACCAAAAGTATGAAATCTGATGGAAAACTTACGGAATTATGCTCTCTCAAAGTTAGCAGTCTCGACGATGTTTACGCATCGGCGATTTTGCCCACTTTGAACCCTATCTTCGGCCATTCCAGTGTACTAGTCGACAAAAATCATAACTATTTGGCTAGAACTCCATTTTTTTCTATCGAGTGAGTACAAGAAACCACCCATTTACCAATTTCAACTATCCAATACAGTGGTCAGAATTTAGCAATTTGGCCAATTTCACACAAATTTCAAAAGATGCCAGTTTCCGAATAGGGTCCAGAATAAACAAGAAAGACATTCCTGGCACTAAAATAACATTTCCTCTGTTCATTAGTCACATCCCCAGGACACTCTTACATTCTTTTGCTTTCCACTTTGAATTGTTATTCTCACAAAAAATAGAAGATTTACTGTTATGCAGACTACTGCATTAGTGTAGAAATGGTATAAATAATATCAGCGCACTTGTGAAAGAATATTAGACTCACCAGTTGACGTGTATTGGACGCTTGGCATGATTTGTTTACTTTTGAACTTTGGTAAAAATCGAACATTTCTGCTACTTTGAGCTCAATTTCAAGGTACTTTTCATTGTAAAACCAGTCAAAATCATCTCAATTTCTGTAATATGTCTTCCATTCTATAAAATGAGACCAGGAAAACTAGAATACAACAATAAATACCATACGAAAATACAGTGCAAAATTGCTGTTTTAATCCAAAAACACGGTCAAAGTTTTTTTTTTTTTCTCATTACGCACTGTGTGCTGCAGGATTTTTTTTATACTGCGCACACTGACCACAATGACCCATTCTTTCATATATAGGCCTACCAGCTTTCTCTCACTAGATTTGAGGGCGCTAGATACAGTGGTCCCTCGTTTATCGTTAATCCGTTCCTGGAGATGCTACTATTATCGAAATCTACGATTTTCGAATCAATTTTCCCCATAAGAAATAATGTAAATACAATTAATCCGTTCCTGACACCCAGAAGTATTAAAACAAAAAATTTTTTTACATGAAATATAGATGTAGTACATAAACAATACAATGGGACATGATGAATGAAACATTAACAGCATAACACTTACCTTTATTGGCGATTCTTCTTAGTGTATGGAAGACTGGAGGAGGAGAGAGATTGGATTATTTACAGTTTGGAAGGGGAATCCCCTTCCATCAACACCTCAGGTACCAATTGCTTTTCTGGGGTTACTTCTCTTCTCTGTTTCTTAATGCCACTAGGACCAGCTTGAGAGTCACTGGAGTCCTGTCTCGCAAAATAACTGTCCAGAGAGCTCTGTTTCTGGCGTCTCTTTAACACTTCCCTAAAATGGGCCAAGACTTTGTCACTGTACATGTTGCCAACATGGCTTGCAACAGCCTTGTCAGGGTGATGTTTCTCCATAAATCTTTCCATCTTACCCCACATTTCAAAAATCTCCTTAATTTCTGAAGAAGGCACCTTCTTCCATCTCTCTTCCTCCTCCTCTGCAGCAAGATTCTGAGCTGCGATCTGTTGCTCTTCCTGCTGAAGCTCTTGCAGCTCCTCAGTGGTGAGCTCTTCGTTGTGGTCTTCCACCAACTCTTCCACATCCTCCAAACTCACATCCAACCCCATGGAACTCCCCAGTGCCACAATAGATTTAACAACAGACATAGGCTCAGTGTCAGCCCCAAACCCTTCAAAATCCCTCTTGTCAACACAATCTGGCCACAATTTTCTCCAAGCAGAGTTCAAAGTCCTGGTAGTCACTCCCTCCCAAGCCTTACCTATAAGGGTTATGCAATGGAGGATGCTTAAGTGTTCTCTCCAAAAATCTCTTAGGGTCAAGTGAGTGTCTGAGGTCACATTCAAGCACCTTTGAAACATTGCTTTGGTGTAGAGTTTTTTAAAGTTTGCAATGACCTGCTGGTCCATGGGCTGGAGGAGAGGAGTGGTATTCGGGGGCAAGAACTTTACTGTGATGAACCCAAACTCCTCGAAAATTAGGTCATCCAAGTTTGGAGGATGAGCAGGTGCATTGTCCATTACTAGGAGGCACTTGAGATCCAATTTCTTTTCCAGGAGGTAATTCTTCACACTAGGGCCAAACACTTCATTGAACCACTCGACGAAAATTTCCCTCGTGACCCATGCCTTACTATTAGATTTCCAAAACACACACAATTTACTCTTCATAACATTGTTTTTCCTGAACACTCTGGGATTTTCAGAATGGTACACTAGTAACGGCTTCACTTTGAAATCCCCACTAGCATTAGCACAGAACATGAGCGTCAGCCTGTCTTTCATAGGCTTGTGTCCTGGCAGTGCCTTTTCCTCCTGTGTAATGTAGGTCCTCTTTGGCATTTTCTTCCAAAAGAGGCCTGTTTCGTCACAATTGAACACTTGTTCAGGTTTCAGTCCTTCAGCCTCTATGTACTCCTTGAATTCATGCACATATTTTTCAGCCGCTTTGTGGTCCGAACTGGCAGCCTCACCATGCCTTACCACACTGTGTATGCCACTACGGTTCTTAAATCTCTCAAACCAACCTTTGCTGGCCTTAAATTCACTCACATCACCACTATTTGCAGGCAATTTCTTTACCAGATCGTCGTGCAACTGCCTAGCCTTTTCACAAATAATCGACGTCATAAGACTATCTCCTGCTAATTGTTTCTCGTTTATCCACACCAATAATAACTTCTCAACCTCTTCGAGTACTGGTGATCTCATTTTTGTCAGCATATTTACCCCCTTTGCAACAACAGCGTCCTTGATTTCCTTTTTCTTGGCCACGATGGAACATATGGTTGTATAGGGTTTGTTATACATCCTGGCCAGTTCGGCCACACTTACTCCACTTTCATATTGTTCAATGATGTTTTTCTTAAATTCAATCGTATTTCTCACCTTCTTTACCAAAGGCTTGGCACTAGGAGCTTTCTTTGGAGCCATGGTAGCTTATTTAGTACTTGCAAGCACTAAAATGAATGGAATATTATGAAATATTTTGTATGAGCAAGTGAGGGGACCGTCGCTCACTGGTAAACAATGCCACACTGGCTGGGAAGGGAGGCCGCCCCGGCTCAGAGCGTGAGTACGCGTCCCGGACAAACTACTATTCGCGAGTCAATCTACGATTAGCGAGCCCATGTTTTGACGAAAATATCGCTACGATTTCCGAAAATTACGACTCGAGCCCTACGATTATCGAGGGACCACTGTATTCCCCTCTCTCTCAGCCCTTTACCAAAGGACTGGCTGGCACTAGGAACTTTCTTTGGGCCCATGGTGGCTTATTTTGCAGTCACAATTAATAAACAAGCATCAAAAGCAAGGGATTATTAAGAAATGTTTGGGAATGTGCGAAGTATTGCTCACTCGATCAGTGACAGAGGCTGACTGAGATGTGTAGTGGCGGCGTCCCCGGGTGGGCGGATGGGTATAATACGTCCGATTACCGGATCAACGTTCGATATCTGGAACAAAATTTCACACAAAAAACAGTCCTAAAACCGAAACATCCGATAACTGGAGTGTGCAAAAACGAGGGTTCCATTGTACATTGGAACCTCGTTTTTCGGCTGTAATCTGTTCCAGAAGGTCGGCCTAAATATGAAGCAATATTTTCCCTAAGAATTAATGTAAATACAATTAATCCATTCGACGCCAAAAATATTCCCCAAAAATTATATTATTTAAATATTAATTATAGTTTTACATACACAAAAGAATGAGAATTTAGTAAAATAAACAAACATTTAAATTATTATTACATACCTTTACTGAAGACTCTTGTTGGCTTATGGCATATGGAGAGAGGGAGGACTGTTTGTTCGGAAGCAGAATCTCCCTGGGGTTACTTTCCTTCCTGCCTGCCTGACTGCTACACTCCCTGCCTCCCTCCCACACTCCCTGCCTGCCTGCTACACTCCCTGCTACACTCCCTGCCTCCCTGCTACACTCCCTGCCTCCCTTCCACACTCCCTGCCCATGGTGGCTTATTTCACAGTCACACTTTATTTTATTTATTTATTTATTTCCAATTTGTGCACACATACAGAGGTACAAAAAAAATACAGATATGAGCAGTATGCCAAAGCCACTTATACTATGCATAGCATTACGGGCTGGCTTAAAATTAACTTAAGATTAACTAAGCAATGATTATTATTATTATTATAATCAAAAAGAAGCGCCAAGCCACAAGGACCATACAGCGCTGCTACTAAGCAATGATGAAATCAGTGATAAAACATTAATGTAAACTTAATAAACAAGCCACATCAGCTTCCTTGATTTGTTCTTTCTTTGCCCGGATAGAAGTGATGGTGACTTATTTCACAGTCACACTAAAAAAAAAAAAAAAAAAAAAATGGATTTTAAGGAAATGTTTGGATGAATGCATGGAGTATATGCTCACTCGCCGACAGACAAAGGGAGACTGACTCGCCTACACACGGGGTTCCAGGCTGACGCATCTAAAATGGCTGATATACGAGGCAATGGCCGAAATACAAAGCAAAATTTCCGCCGAAAAACCGGCCTTAATACGAATCAGCCGATAAATGCTGTGGCCAAAAAAATGCGGTTCCACTGCACTTGTAAAAATAATTACTGTTATTATGACTACTACATGGTACGTGTCCAAACAGTCTGACAACTAGTCTGTTAGTTTGTTTACACCAGTAATGTCAGGCTTCCCCCCTCCCACACCAAAACAATGGGCTTGTCTAAGAGGCGGAGGTACATTCTATAACTAACGGGTGCCACTAATTCTGCCCTGATGTGCCTTACTGGTACTGGCATGCTACTGTTGGAAGTAAGAAAGCAAATCTGAAGTGTATACTGAAAATGCAGGCTATGATTGCATGACTTGCAAAGGTTTACTCTATTATCATTGCCAATCTGTGGTTTAAGGGCACAAATGTTTATTGCAAACCTGTGGGCTCCAACAATTGTTTTCCTTCATCATTCCCATTAATATATTTTTATCCATTTTTGTTTGACAAAATTAACTTTCTTACTGTAGTAGAGAACTGTGTATGGCTTTATGATTAATCTATGTAGTTTAATGTAGACATTTCTGATAAAATATAATCGATATTTACACTTAGTTACATTCTTTACATATTTTTACTTGGCCACTGATGGAGTTGATACTCAAATATTATTTGGATGATAAATTTGTATCCCAAAGAGAAAGAGTTTACCTGGAGGGAGTTCCAGGGGTCAACGCCCCCGCGGCCCGGTCTGTGACCAGGCCTCATGGTGGATCAGGGCCTGATCAACCAGGCTGTTACTGCTGGCTGCACGCAATCCAACGTACGAGCCACAGCCCGGCTGGTCAGGTACCGACTTTAGGTGCTTGTCCAGTGCCTGCTTGAAGACTGCCAGGGGTCTATTGGTAATCCCCCTTATGTATGCTGGGAGGCAGTTGAACAGTCTTGGGCCCCTGACACTTATTGTATTGTCTCTTAACGTGCTAGTGACACCCCTGCTTTTCATTGGGGGGATGTTGCATCGTCTGCCAAGTCTTTTGCTTTCGTAGTGAGTGATTTTCGTGTGCAAGTTTGGTACTAGTCCCTCTAGGATTTTCCAGGTGTATATAATCATGTATCTCTCCCGCCTGCGTTCCAGGGAGTACAGGTTCAGGAACTTCAAGCGCTCCCAGTAATTGAAGTGTTTTATCTCCGTTATGCGCGCCGTGAAGGTTCTCTGTACATTTTCTAGGTCAGCAATTTCACCTGCCTTGAAAGGTGCTGTTAGTGTGCAGCAATATTCCAGCCTAGATAGAACAAGCGACCTGAAGAGTGTCATCATGGGCTTGGCCTCCCTAGTTTTGAAGGTTCTCATTATCCATCCTGTCATTTTTCTAGCAGATGCGATTGATACAATGTTATGGTCCTTGAAGGTGAGATCCTCCGACATGATCACTCCCAGGTCTTTGACGTTAGTTTTTCGCTCTATTTTGTGGAAGGAATTTGTTTTGTACTCTGATGAAGTTTTAATTTCCTCATGTTTACCATATCGGAGTAATTGAAATTTCTCATCGTTGAACTTCATATTGTTTTCTGCAGCCCATTGAAAGATTTGGTTGATGTCTGCCTGGAGCCTTGCAGTGTCTGCAATGGAAGACACTGTCATGCAGATTCGGGTGTCATCTGCAAAGGAAGACACGGTGCTGTGGCTGACATCCTTGTCTATGTCAGATATGAGGATGAGGAACAAGATGGGAGCGAGTACTGTGCCTTGTGGAACAGAGCTTTTCACCGTAGCTGCCTCAGACTTTACTCTGTTGACTACTACTCTTTGTGTTCTATTAGCCAGGAAATTTTATATTCATCTATCAACTTTTCCTGTTATTCCTTTATCACGCATTTTGTGTTATTACGCCACGGTCACACTAGTCGAAGGCTTTTACCAAGTCTGTGTATATTGCATCTGCATTCTGTTTGTCTTCTAGAACATCCAGGACCTTGTCGTTGTGGTCCAGTAGTTGAGACAGACAGGAGCGACCTGTTCTAAACCCATGTTGCCCTGGGTTGTGTAACTGATGGGTATCTAGATGGGTGGTGATCTTGCTTCTTAGGACCCTTTCAAAGATTTTTATGATATGGGATGTTAGTGCTATCGGTCTGTAGTTCTTTGCTATTGCTTTACTGCCCCCTTTGTGGAGTGGGGCTATGTCTGTTGTTTTTAGTAACTGTGGGACGACCCCAGTGTGTATGCTCCCTCTCCATAGGATGTTAAAAGCATGTGATAGGGGCTTCTTGCAGTTCTTGATGAACACAGAGTTCCATGAGTCTGGCCCTGGGGCAGAGTGCATGGGCATGTCATTTATCGCCTGTTCGAAGTCATTTGGCGTCAGGATAATATTAGATAGACTTGTGCTTACCAAATTCTGTGGCTCTCTCATAAAAAATTCCTTTAGATCTTCGACTCTCAGTCTGGTTAGCGGCTTGCTAAAAACTGAGTCATATTGGGACTTGAGTAGCTCACTCATTTCCTTGCTGTCATCTGTGTAGGACCCATCTTGTTTAAGTAGGGGCCCAATACTGGATGTTGTTCTCGACTTTGATTTGGCATAAGAAAAGAAATACTGTTTCTTTCGATTTCATTTATGGAAATCAGACAAGAGAGTCCTGGATGACGCACTGTCTTGCCTGAGTTATCCTGGGTGGATAACCCTCCCTGACCCTGGTTAAATATCCCAACAAAATCTTTAATCCATGATTAGGCAGGAAACCTAAGTTTATTTAGACAGAGAAACATACAATCAGTGGAAATTGCTATCAAGAAGGTGACGGACCAGTCAACACTTGAGCTAATCCTCCCCTGCCTTGGATCAAACATGACTGCCTCGCATTCCCCAGGCGCTATGACACCTACTGGTTTAGAGCTCCCCCGTGGATATAAATTTTAACCACAAATCCAGGCCCGGTGGCCTGGTGGCTAAAGCTCTCGCTTCACACACGGAGGGCCCGGGTTCGGTTCCCGGCGGGTGGAAACATTTCGACACGTTTCCTACACCTGTTGTCCTGTTCACCTAGCAGCAAATAGGTACCTGGGTGTTAGTCGACTGGTGTGGGTCGCATCCTGGGGGACAAGATTAAGGACCCCAATGGAAATAAGTTAGACAGTCCTCGATGACGCACTGACTTTCTTGGGTTATCCTGGGTGGCTAACCCTCCGGGGTTAAAAATCCGAACGGAATCTTAATAGACCTTGAGAGCAGCGAGGGTGGCTGTGATTCTCCCTACTTTCATTTCTACATAACTATAGAGTGAAAATTTATGCCAAAAAGCAATTGTATTTTATCTTAAGATATTTCCGTTTTGTAAAATTAAAATCACGAAATGGGAGATAGCGGATGACGTCACAAGCTCATAACCAGGACAATTCCAGAACGGGAACAATGCACAAATACTTACGAAGAACAGTAAGTTGAAGAAAAACACCAAGTATTTGATGGTGAGTGGGCCACAGCTCAAATTATGATCAGCCATTTTTGCAAAAATTTAAGACACACAAACTAAAAACCTATCCACCCACTACAACGGCTGATGCTGCACTGATGCGCAGCCTTGCTGCCGCGCCTCACTACACAACTTAACATTTCGTACAGCAACACTCCTCCAAAACTCCCTATAATTAAATTTTTTTAACAAATCTACATGTATTTATGTACTTTACACACACGTATCTCATTCAACTATACAAAATAAGCATAACAATAACCTAGAGAATCATGAAGTTATATTTGCAAAATATGGTGAAATAAGTATCGTTCGTCTGCCCCCCCTGGAGCTCCTCGAACAGTCATGATCACATGACTAAAAAAAATGAAAAAAAAAAAAAAAAAAAAAAAAAAAAATTCTGGAGACAAAAAAGGGTGTGGTTGGCGCCATGTATATTTTGCTCTATTAATATATATATACCGAATTACACTACAACACTGACCTATAATTATACAAAGAATTATATATATATATATATCCAGCTCTGAGGAGCTGGATGAGGTTTTCACATTATTACCAGTGAAAACACATAATAATATGTACCTAATGTATCGTACATGTCATCTTTATATCAACAATGTATCTCTTAAATATTTTGTACCATATTATGTAATAAAATATACCTATTGGTAAAACAGAATGAAAAGATTTGGTGGTAGGGGAGTGGAATATTTAAATGGCTTCAGGAGGAAATCCAAATATTCTTCCTTGAAGCCTTTTTATCCACATTATACACGTGTAGCTTTAAAAATAGGTTGGATAAATACATGAGTAGATGTGGGTGGGTGTGAGTTAGACCTGATAGCTTGTGCTACCAGGTCGGTTGCCGTGTTCCTCCCTTAAGTCAATGTGACCTGACCTGACTAGGTTGGGTGCATTGGCTTAAGCCGGTAGGAGACTTGGACCTGCCTCGCATGGGCCAGTAGGCCTTCTGCAGTGTTCCTTCGTTCTTATGTTCTTATGTGTGTGAGTCATGTATGGTCTGAGTCAATTAAAATGTTGCAGGCACATGTGTCCAGGGTATACCTCTTAAAATCCGGTTTATTGGGCAGGTTACATGATTTTATGAGATGTGACTAGGTGAGTATGACACAGACTAGACTTGTAAAACATGTCGCAAAGTCAGTCCCATATATACTGCTTTATTAATATGTATCAAGACTAATTACAGCCTTTACAAGGTGAGATGTAGCCTAACAAACTGGCTCGTTAAGAAATGTCACTGACTTTTTTGGGGGGTTATCCTGGATAATTTACACATATGCTGCTATATATGATAATCTATAATTGTGTTTGTGTGTTCCTGTGGTGGAATAAAAACTTGTGTGTTTAATTAAAATTTCTGGTAATGGGATCCTTGTTTGAATATTTCAGGAATTTATTCACACTATATTGTTTGTTTCTAAAAATTCATTTTAGTTTTCTGGCGTATTCGCCTCTTTTGCTACCTAGTCTTGCTACCTAGCCATGCTTCCTAGCCTTGCTACCTAGCCTTGCTACCTAGCCTTGCTACTTAGCCTTGTTTCCTAACCTTGCTACCTAGCCTTGCTACCTAGCCTTGCTACTTAGCCATGCTTCCTAACCTTGCTACCTAGCCTTGCTACTTAGCCATGCTTCCTAACCTTGCTACCTAGCCTTGCTACTTAGCCATGCTTCCTAACCTTGCTACCTAGCCTTGCTACTTAGTCATGCTTCCTAACCTTGCTACCTAGCCTTGCTACTTAGCCATGCTTCCTAACCTTGCTACCTAGCCTTGCTACTTAGCCATGCTTCCTAACCTTGCTACCTAGCCTTGCTACTTAGCCATGCTTCCTACCCTTGCTACCTAGCCTTGCTACTTAGCCATGCTTCCTAACCTTGCTACCTAGCCTTGCTACTTAGCCATGCTTCCTAACCTTGCTTCCTAGCCATGCTACCTAGCCTTGCTTCCTAGCCATGCTACCTAGCCTTGCTTCCTAGCCATGCTACCTAGCCTTGCTTCCTAGCCATGCTACCTAGCCTTGCTTCCTAGCCATGCTACCTAGCCTTGCTTCCTAGCCATGCTACCTAGCCATGCTACCTAGCCTTGCTTTTAATTTATTTGCTATAAGTACTGGAGTTTACCTGGAGAGAGTTCCGGGGGTCAACGCCCCCGCGGCCCGGTCTGTGACCAGGCGGCCTGGTGGATCAGAGCCTGATCAACCAGGCTGTTGCTGCTGGCTGCACGCAAACCAACGTACGAGCCACAGCCCGGCTGGTCAGGAACCGACTTTAGGTGCTTGTGACTCAAGAAATCGTAATGACACGATTGCAAATAAACCATACCCCCGGCCGGGATTGAACCCGCGGTCATAGAGTCTCAAAACTCCAGCCCGTCGCGTTAGCCACTAGACCAGCTAGCCACAATAAGATTCATCCAACTAGGTATATTTCTACACCATAGGAAAGTTAGCACAGGCACCTCTGTGACCACAAATGCAAGTTTTTACAGACGAATCTCCAGCTAGCGTGGCCGTGACGAACTCTAGCTCAAGTCCCTTCACTGCCGTCAACATGACTCAAGAAATCGTAATGACACGATTGCAAATAAACCATACCCCCGGCCGGGATTGAACCCGCGGTCATAGAGTCTCAAAACTCCAGCCCGTCGCGTTAGCCACTAGACCAGCTAGCCACAATAAGATTCATCCAACTAGGTATATTTCTACACCATAGGAAAGTTAGCACAGGCACCTCTGTGACCACAAATGCAAGTTGTGTATGGTGTAGAAATATACCTAGTTGGATGAATCTTATTGTGGCTAGCTGGTCTAGTGGCTAACGCGACGGGCTGGAGTTTTGAGACTCTATGACCGCGGGTTCAATCCCGGCCGGGGGTATGGTTCGCTCTATTTTGTGGCCAGAATTTGTTTTGTACTCTGATGAAGATTTAATTTCCTCGTGTTTACCATATCTGAGTAATTGAAATTTCTCATCGTTGAACTTCATATTGTTTTCTGCAGCCCACTGAAAGATTTGGTTGATGTCCGCCTGGAGCCTTGCAGTGTCTGCAATGGAAGACACTGTCATGCAGATTCGGGTGTCATCTGCAAAGGAAGACACGGTGCTGTGGCTGACATCCTTGTCTATGTCGGATATGAGGATGAGGATTATTATTATTATTATTATAATCAAGGGGGAAGCGCTAAACCCGGAGGATTATACAGCGCCAGGGGGGGGATGTGGAAGGCATTTAGGCTTAATTCGGGGAACTGGAGCACAGATCCAATTCCCTAAATCAAGAGCCCCTCACCAACATCAAGGAACCTTCCTTGAGGGGTGAGGATGAGGAACAAGATGGGAGCGAGTACTGCGGTACATTTTCAGGAAATGGATTTATCAAAATTATATCAACTTTTTCACTGTGTGAATAATATTCTATCATCAGTGGTGGACAAGCGGCCTCATTACCCTCGGCAGAGTTAATGCACTTTAAAGACCATTGAATAAATGGGTATTTATATAGTAATTGCAAAATTAATTACCACTTTATCACTCGTGATAAAAATAAACTTGTATCTAGTCTAACCACCTCCTGTTTACCTATTCCTATTTCCATTCACCTCTCTTCCACTTTTCGCCATTATCTCTCTCTTCCATTCGCCTTTCAAATCCGGTTAAGGTTTAAACATGATATGAACTCACTCATGAGTCAATAATTCATTAAAGAAAAAAAAAAGGATCATATCCTTTCAACACATAAATTCGTTTGACTTTTGGCTTACAGATCAAAGGTCTACGAGAATGTTATGTGCATGGTGGTTATTAAACGGGAGGAATTCCTCACATTGCCAGTCAAAAATGATAATCCACATCAAATAGTAACTCCAACTCTGCTGAAAGGAATCCCTAAGTTAGCGTGACATGCTTGGTCGCCCTACTCAAGTTTCCCAGCATAAGGTGACTATGAAAGTAAAAATATTGTGCATAATAGAATATGACATAAAAGTCATCCTATGATGATTTAGTGATGTATCGGATATCCGCAGAACATCCACACAATTTCTTACATCTGCATCCACATTTTGCTGTAAACAGATATCCACATATGCATCCGAATCCGCGGAACAGCCGCACAATTTTTTACATCCGCAAAATAAGATATCCTCATACACATCCGCATATATCTTATATATATATTTTCACATTCGATACATCTCTAGATGGTATATGACATTAGCGACTGTGGCAGCAAAAGTATCTTATGTGATGGAGTATAACTCGAGGAAACTTCTAGTGTGGTGGTGTATGTCGTATCCTTCACAACCTTCCTGTGTGGAATAACGTGAAATATAACAGGAAAGCCATCCTGTACGATGAACTGTGGTAGGAAACCCATCCTGTACAAGTTACACAGTGAAAAGCAAAGATAGTGTTGCTCTTATGTCATATTCCATCACATATGACAAGTTTTCTTTTATACGAGGTAATGAGATGCGTCAGTCTGAACTGGACGATGAAGGTAACGTCAATCTTTCGAGTGTGCGTTCAGAAGTAACAGCTGCTGGAGTTTTTTTTAAGCAAGGCTGGAGTTACGATTACGTGGCGAGATTTATCTCTCTAGATAAGCCTAGTCCTTACACACACAGGCAAATGAATTTATGAAGATATTACCACATATACACTGTAGTATATATATATTCTGGTAAGTGTTTGCCTCTTCATAGGATTAAAGTATTGATTGGTTGTGAATAGGTAATATATAGTCTTAATGATTATTACACTCGTATGTCAAAAGGTTTTTAAGTCCCATTGAGTAACCATCCAACATGTATATACATACACAGGATATTCATATAGGTCTTATTTCTTGACTTTGAAACCCCTCAAGGGAGGTTCCTTGATGCTGGTGAGGGGGCTCTTGATCTAAAAATTGGATATGTGCTCTTAGTTTCCTGAATTGAGCCTGAATGCCTTCCATCCCCCCTTCCCACAATTATTATAATCAAGGGGAAAACGCTAAACCCGCAGGATTATACAGCAACTGTGGAGGGATGTGGAAGGTATTCAGGCTTAATTCAGGGAACTGGAGCACAGATCCAATTCCCTAGATCAAGAGCCCCTCACCAGCATCAAGGAGCCTTCCTTGAGGGGCCCTTCCCACAAACGCTGCATAATCCTTACAGGTTTAACTCTCCCCGTGATAATAACTGCCATAGAAACACGGGAGATTTTCTTCTGGGCAGCCATCTTCTGAGAAGGAATCTATCCTCATTAATTTTAGCACATTCAATTAAGATAATATGTAGGTTAGGAATATGAAAGGCTGTTTGAAGATTAAGTAATATGGTGTAATATGATAGCGGCGCAATGATTCACATTACCAAGCCTGAAGCCATGTAACCGGGGACAGAGGATTATTATTATAATCAAGGGGGAAGCGCTAAACCTGGAGGATTATACAGCGCCTGTGGGGGGGGATGTGGAAGGCATTCAGGCTTAATTCGGGGAACTGGAGCACAGATCCAATTCCCTAAATCAAGAGCCCCTCACCAACATCAAGGAACCTTCCTTGAGGGGCGGGGACAGAGGAGACTGAAATACTTCAGTTCTGTGAGGGCGGTGGTTCAACACTCCACAGCTATACTAATAATGTAATATCCTCATTTACTACAAGTACATGTACAAGGTATACAGACCATAGATGACATCATTGACATACTACTATATAGAAAGCCGCTTATGCAGAGCATTTCGGGAAAATTAAGTCAGTTTTGTCCCAGGATGCGACCCTCACCAGTCGACTAACACCCAGGTACCAATTTCACTGATGAAGGAACATAGACAACCGATGCAAAGAAACAAGCCCAATGTTTCTACCCTCGCCGGGAATCGAACCAGGACCCTCCTCGTGTGAAGCGAGAGCTTTAGCCACCATACACGCCATGCCATATATATATATACAAGTAGAGGATTCCCTGGCACTGATGACTAGACAATCTCAACAGGTTGTGATACCGTCCTCACTCCGAGAATAACATCTAGTTAGTACAGAACTGAAGTCAAACACTTGAGAAAGTTTATTAATATCTCAAGAAAGTGAGGGCGTTAAAGAATAGTAAGTCACAATACCGTGGCTGGAATAGTACCAAAGTAACACGCACTTAGGAAGCTGAAATTTTAACGACGTTATAGTCCGACTCGGACCATTAACAAGTCTCCAATATATCGTGGTCTCCTTCTCTTCTCACTTCAGTGTGACTTTTTAATGGTCCAAGTCTGACCGAAACGTCATTGTTAGTGCGGGTTACGTGTGTGTAGCAAATGTGTTAAATTTATATTGAATATAAGAACCATGTTTTAAGAATGGCCGACTATTTTAATGTTCAATAAACGGCTGCCTCGGCAGCGTGGGGGTCTCACCATCAAGGTGCCTTGAGGGGGGAAAAAATAATTCCTATCAGATTACAAACACAATAAATATTTGTTTTATCACTCATATGACATGACGATAACGGCTTCAGTATTTAACGGCTTCCATATTATTGTTACTTATAAAGAAATTTCCTTCATTTGTAACTCTGACATACAACCTCCATCACTTCCGATCGTTAGTTTACACGCTGTTAGTGTTAGTACAGTGATGTAGAAGGTTCAGCGTGTGTGTAGTGAGAGTTATGGGTGTTGTGGTATGACAGTGAGTCTCGTGGGTGAAGTCAGGTGCTTGTGATAGTTGATATCTGTTGCATGGCTGCATTACACCTTTCACACACACACACACACACACACACACACACACACACACACACACACACACACACACACACCTAGGTGCATGTGACTGTTAGTATGTGTTGCAAAACTGCATCATTCCCCTATACACATCTAGGTCCATGTGATAGTTGATGTGTTACCTCACACATCTTGGTGCATGTGACTGTTTATATCCGTTTTATATAACTGCGTCGTCCTGACAAGCACATATAACAAAGGAACACTGCAATAGGCCTACACCTATTCATGTACCCGTCAAGCCTATATTTATAACACTCGTGACTACACTTGCAATTTTAAAATGCGTTGCTGTTATACAATGATTGCACCAGCCTTGAGCCAAAATCAATAACCTAAGTTCTAAAAATTCAATGCGATTTTTTTCTTTTACACAAGGTTACTATACGCCACTTTGCCTCATCATTTGCGCGTACAAACCTGAATATACAAGTGAAACTTGACTCGTATATAAGGATGCAAAACTTACCTAGATACTGTAGAGGCTTAAAGAAAAAAATGGTTATAACTATGATCATAATTTTTTCAAAGGGGTGAACCGATAAGCCAGAGGAAACCCTTGGTCAGATGACCAAAAGCTCCAGCGGCGGGTTATCATCTGACTTAGACCCGGGAACATAAGAACGAAGGAACACTGCAGAAGGCCTACTGGCCCATGCGAGGCAGGTCCAAGTCTCCTACCGGCTTAAGCCAATGCACCCAACCTAGTCAGGTCAGGCCACATTGACTTAAGGGAGGAACATGGCAACTGACCTGGTAGTACAAGCTATCAGGTCCAACTCACACCCACCCACATCCACTCATGTATTTATCCAACATATTTTTAAAGCTACACAACGTTCTGGCCTCTATAACTGTACTTGGGAGTTTGTTCCACTCATCCACAACTCTATTACCAAACCAGTACTTTCCTATATCCTTCCTGAATCTGAATTTTTCCAACTTAAAACCATTGCTGCGAGTCCTGTCTAGGCTATATATTTTCAGCACACTATTTACATCCCCTTTATTTATTCCTGTCTTCCATTTATACACCTCAATCATATCCCCTCTAATTCTACGTCTTTCTAGAGAGTGAAGATTCAGGGCCCTTAGTCTATCCTCATAGGGAAGGTTTCTGATACATGGAATCAACTTTGTCATCCTCCTTTGTACATTTTCCAGAGCATTTATATCCAATTATTATTATTATAATCAAAAAGAAGCGCTAAGCCACAAGGACTATACAGCGCTGCAGGGCAGGAAGGAAGCGAGGGCATCAGGTGGCAAAAGGGAGATGGATGAGCAACAGGTTACGGATAACAGCGGGGCAGTGGATGGTGAAAGGGTAAAGGGCAGCAAGAGACTGAACCAGAAAGGGCTGAGGGGAGTGCGAAAAGTATCATCAGAGTTTGTGGAGTAAATCAGTCGTTGTCAAGAAGTCAATGAGAGAGTCAGGATTAAAGGAGGGTCCATCAGCAAGAAGGGAAGGTAAAGAGAGAGTAGTAGAACGAAGACGACGTTGGAGGTAAATTCTGCGTGCTCGTTGATAGAGAGGGCAGTCTAACAGAATGTGGCTAATCGATACTGGAACTTGACACTGCTCACAGAGAGGAACAGGGTGCCTCTCCATGAGATACCCATGAGTAAGACGAGTGTGGCCAATGCGAAGGCGGGAGAGAGTGGTCTCCCAACCTCGGCACTGATGACAAGAAGACGGCCAGTAACCTATGCTCGGTTTAATAGAATGAAGTTTGTTACCGAGCAGAGTTGACCAACGTTGTTGCCAACGGGTGCGAAGGTGGGTAGCTATTGCAGCAAAATAGTCCAGAAATGGAACACCTCGATAGGAAATTGGTAGGTCATATACTGCTGACCGCGCAGCAGTGTCTGCCTGTTCATTGCCCTGTACGTCGACATGACCAGGGACCCAACAAAAAACAATATCTTTATGTTTGGTAGAGATACGGCGTAGCCAAAGTTGGATACGGAGAACTAGGGGATGAGATGTATCAAATTTTCGTATAGCCTGTAGAGCACTAAGGGAGTCTGAGACTACTACAAATGATGACACAGGCATAGATGCGATACGAATAAGTGCTGCAAGAATGGCATACAGTTCAGCAGTAAAAATGCTAGCTGAAGATAGTAAATGCCCTCGTACGACGCTGTCCGGAAACACTGCTGCGAATCCGACGCCGTCTGAAGACTTAGAGCCATCTGTGTACACAGCGGTGGCATGAGAATGGGAGTGGAAGTGATCAAGAAAAAGAGAGCGGGAAGCCACCGTAGGCAGTTGAGCTTTCGAGCAAGGGAGTGAGAAAGAACAGACCCGAACAGCTGGAACTTCCCAGGGGGGTAGGGAAAAGTGAGATGCTACATGAACATATAAAGGTGGTAACTGAAGGGAAGACAAGAGTGAATGTAGGCGAAGAGAAAAGGGACGGAGCAAACAGGGGCGGCGAACGAATAAAGAATGTCTACTAATATCGGTGACCATTCTATAAATGGAAGGATTGTGTAGATCGTGAGAGCGTACATAGTAACGAAGGCAATGGGCATCACGGCGATCAGACAAGGATGGAACATTTGCTTCTGTATAGAGGCTCTCAACAGGGGAAGAGCGAAAAGCACCAAGGCACAAACGTAAGCCTTGGTGATGGATAGAGTTAAGGCTAGAGAGAGTAGCAGGAGAGGCCGCGGAATAAATCTGGTCACCATAATCGAGTTTCGATAAAACGAGGGCTGAATGTAGGCGAAGCAGAGTTCGACGATCAGCTCCCCAGGAAAGATGAGCAAGGGTTTTAAGAAGGTTTAGCCGGCTGTGACAAGTTGCCTTCAGAGAGGTAATGTGAGGTTTCCAGGTTAACCGACGGTCAAAGAGAAGGCCTAGAAACCTGACTGTATCACGTTCGGGGATACGGGAGCCATAGAGATACAAAGGATGATCGGAGATAACAGAGCGTCTAGTGAAAGTAATTTGGTGAGTTTTGGTACTTGAAAATTTAAACCCATGTGTGGTGGCCCAAGTGGAAACACGGTCGACCGCATGCTGGAGAGAAACTGCAATAAGGTGACAGTCAGCGCCTGCACAAGCAATAGCGAAGTCATCAACATAGAGTGATGACCAAATATTGGGTGGAAGAACAGAGGCCAAATCATTTATAGCAAGGAGAAAAAGTGTTGTGCTTAGAACACATCCCTGAGGGACACCTTCAGCTTGGACGAAGTCCGGGGAAAGAACATTATTGACTCGAACACGGAAATGTCTGTCAGTTAAAAAGTTCTTAAGGAAGGATGGTAGATTGCCTCGGAGGCCTAAGGAATGGGCCTGGGCCAAAATATTATACCTCCAAGTTGTGTCATATGCCTTCTCAAGGTCAAAAAATATGGCAATAACTGAGTGATTATTCGCAAAGGCATTACGAACATACGTATCCAAGCGTAGTAAGGGGTCTATGGTAGAACGACCCTTACGAAAGCCATATTGACTAGCGGAGAGACTGTTGTGAGTCTCTAAATACCACATTAAACGTCGATTTACGAGGCGTTCCATCACTTTGCAAACTGCACTTGTAAGAGCGATGGGGCGATAGTGGGAGGCATCATGTCCTGTAGTACCCGGTTTGCGGAAAGGGAGAACAATGGCAGATTTCCACAGCTGGGGAAGAACTCCTTGTGCCCAAATAAGATTGAAGAGGTGTAAGAGGACTACAAGGGCTGACCGATGTAAATGTTGTAACATACGAATATGAATGTCATCAGGCCCAGCTGCCGATGATCGGCAAGCTGAGAGCGTTGCCTCCAGTTCTTGAAGTGTAAAAGGCACATTATACTGTTCTTCTCCGAGAGAAGAAAAGTCCAAGGGTACTAACTCTCTGGCAGACTTTGAGGAAAGAAACGAGGGGCATAGATGGAGCCCTCGGGAAATACGGACCAGATGTGTGCCAAGTTCAATGGCAACGTCGAGAGGGTTTGCTATATCAACACCAGTGACCCGTAGAACAGGAGCCGGGTCAGGAGAGTATTTACCACTCAATTTCCTCACTTTTTTCCAGACTGCACTCATAGAAGAAGCAGAGGTGATGGTGGAAACATAGTCTCGCCAACAAGTGCGTTTAGCTTCACGGATGACACGGCGAGCGATCGCACGCTTCTGCTTAAAATCAACAAGTCTCTCAGCGGTTCTATTGTACCGGTACCTGCCCCATGCAGCACGTTTCAAACGTACTGCACGAGCACAAGCAGGAGACCACCAAGGCACGCACTTCTGAGAATGCCTGCCTGAGGTTTGGGGTATAGAATGAGAAGCTGCGGTATAAACTGATGTCGAGAAGATGTGTAGGAGCTCATCAATGGAGGATGAAGAAGGAACCTCACTAAAAGCAGTGAGGTGTGAGTAAAGATCCCAATTTGCCCGATCAAATTGCCAGCGAGGGCTACGGGAAGGTGGTGAATAGGAAGGAGAAGTAAGAATGATCGGAAAATGATCGCTGTCATGTAAGTCTGGTAGAACAGACCAGGTGAAGTCTAGTGCAGTGGAGGAAGAGCAGACTGATAGATCGATGCAAGAGAGAGTATGAGTACGAGGATCAAAATGGGTGGGAGTACCCGTATTTAAAACATGGAGGGGGTGAGAGGCAAGAAAAGCCTCCAACTGAATGCCACGTGAGTCACAATGAGACCCCCCCCAGAGGAAATGGTGGGCATTAAAATCACCAAGTAACAGAAGTGGTGGTGGTAAGGATGAAACAAGAAAGGCAAAGTCTGGGATAGAAAATGCTCGAGAAGGAGAGAGATATAAAGAACATATTGTAAACCACTTATTCAAGTGGATACGGGCTGCAGTGTAATGCAGCGAGGTATGGACAAATAGTTGACAGTACGGAATATCATTGCGTAGAAGAAGGGCACTTTCATTAAAGGTCCCATCTGAGAAAGGATCCGAAGAATACAATAAATTATAGCCTGAGATAGGTTGGAAAACAGCCGAGTGTAATTTTGGTTCTTGTAAGCAAGCACCAACAGGGGAAAACCTGGAAAGCAACATCTGAAGCTCACCCCGATTACCCCTGAGGCCGCGGATATTCCACTGTAAATAGGCCATGATTGGCGATGAAGAAAATATCAGGAATCTGTAGGTAAAGGCACCTACGGACTAGAGGGGTTAGAAAAGTCAACGTGTGGTGGCATTGGAAGATGTTCAAGTAGCGAAGGAACGGAGCGTTGCGAAGAATGGGGTTGTGAAGATGGAGGAGAGGGAAGAGAAGGAACAGGAAGTGAATCAGTGTCCATTGAAGGTTTAGTCTCTGCAATATATTCTGAAATGGCTTCAAGTGTTTCTGAATTCAAAGATGTATGGGAAACCATATTGGAGATAGGAGGAGGAGGGTGAGTAAAGATTGGGACAGTAATGGACTGTACCAAAGTAGAGGGGGAGGGAAAAGTGTAAGGGACTGGAGATGAAGTGTGGGGGGGGACAGAAGAGGTAGAAACCTGGGAGGTGACAGAAGAGGGAGAAACTTGGGAGGGGACGGGGGTGGAAGGCATAGTACGAGGAGGAGGGTGAATCTCCACACTTGTAATAGAGCCAGAGAGAGGGGAAGAACTAGGTACAGAGACTGGAAAGGTAACGTGTGGAGGTGGAAGAAGGGAAGGAAGGGGCAAAGAAGATTTGAGCAATGTGGATTTTTTGGACTTCTGAGTAGAGGGGCGATTGGTATTAGGTGTCGTACGAGGTCTTGTCGATACTGGGGCTTGTGAGGAAGGACGCGAAGATGTGAGAACAGACTGAGTTGTAGTCGGGACGTCAGAGCCAAGGACAGCAAAAGGATTAGATGCCGTAATGGCTATGGGAGGGGTAACAACAGAGGAGGCTGCAGAAGATGGGACCCCAGAAGTGGGGGGATGTTTGGAAACACGAGAATAAGAAACACGGGGTAGTCTCCCTTGGAGGCGGAGATGAGTAACTGCCATAGCATAAGGGAGACCTTCTGCCTCTTTGAGGCAACGGATTTCACGTTCATTTAAGTAGACCTGGCAACGGCGGGAGTACGAAGGGTGAGCTTCATTACAATTAAGGCAAGATGGAGGTTGACTGCAAGATGTATTAGAATGGTTGTCGGCACCACAGACTGGGCATTCGGCCATAGATCTGCAATATTTCGCTGGGTGACCAAAACGCCAGCAATTTCTACATTGTTGCGGTGTAGGTATCACCTTTCGAACTTGTAACCGATGTCCCGCGACATATACAGAGGACGGGAGTTCTCGGCTGTCAAAAGTTAAACGAGCCACATTGCAAGGGTAACGTCTCCGCCCCCGGGCAGGAAGGACATAAGTGTCTACTTTGAGGATTGGGAGATCCTGGAGTTCCAGCTGTTCAAAAATGTCATTGCCACATGACTGGAAATTCTGTTGGACTATGGTATGGGGCAGAATGACAGTACCACTACAAGAATTGAGAGAAAGATGTTTTTCAATAGTGATAGGAGTAGTATCGATATTCGAAAGGAGAGAAAGATCATGAGCTTGGGTAGCATTCTGGACAGTGACGATGCGCGTACCGCTCTTGAGAGCGTGAAATGAAATATCTCTGCCAACATGACGCAGGAGCGCTTTGGCAATACTATGGTCAGAAAGGTAGGCAGAAGAAGAAGTTGGTCTTAAAGTAAAGAATTTAGTCCATTGTGTGGTCCGAAACTGAGCGTGGAGAGGGAGTGCTTGACGTGTCGGTCGTTTCCGAGTAGAATGGGAAGGTAACGACGGAGCATCATCAGGAGATTGACGTTGGCGTTTAGGAGTAGGACCGGAGTTGGTCCGGCATGAAATGGGTGGGCGATTCGAAAATTGCCGTACCGTAGAGGGAGAAGCCGGAAGCATAGTCAAAGGAGAGCGGAGTTCAGACAAATCGAAGGAGTCAGTCGAAGCCCCGGTACCTGAAGCGGGTGAGGAAACAGCACCAGCAAGAGGTACAGGGGCATCAGGAGTGTCCGAAGAGTGGTCTAAACACAAGGCAGGGTCAGAATGGGGTGCGGTATCAAGAAGGGGCCCGGGGGTAGTGGTTTCATGGACTAGGGCTGCCATGGTTAGGTTACTCCTTTGCTTTTTGTTTTTAAGAAAAAAAAAGAAAGAAGAAAAGAAAATAAAAACAAAAAAAAGAATAAAAAAAGGGGGGAGCGGGGAGGAATAGTTCCCAGGAGGAATGAAAGGGCCGGAAATCTCCCTCCGCGCCCAAGAGGACTCGACACCGCTAGTAGCGCAGATGCAGCATGGAACCCGTGCCATACCCTACCCTTCATGCCAGTAAACCAGCAATCCGGGATAGCAACCTCACATCTGCCGAGCTACCTCGGTGGACAAAAGAGAGGGCGGCCGGATATCCGCCACAAAGCATACCTCCTTCAGCCACCACCCCCGGAATCCGAAAGGTGGCTTCCAGAGATACACCCGTCGCCCAAAAGACACCCAAAGCTACTCCGGGATACCGGAGAGGGATCGGGACATCCCTAGGCAATCCAGATTCCACGGCAAACTACGCCACCGCCAAGAAACCTCAACGGAATGGGATCGACCCCGGTGTCCTTTCCCCTACCTAGGAACTAGCGCGCCTGTGGGAGAAATCACGAAGGCTAAAAAGAGGAAGGGCAAAAGGGAGGGGTGAGGAGGAGGAGGAGGAATGGAAAAAGGGGAGGATGGGGAGGATGGGATAGGGGAGGGGAGAATGGGGGGTAATTAGGTTCGGTCTGAGGAAGAAGACCGACAGGGCTAATTCCTCAGACCAAGAGCCTCTTCACCACGCCAAGGAGCCCCCCTTGAAGAGGACATTTTCCAGAGCATTTATATCCATTCTGTAATGCGGTGACCAAAACTGTGCAGCATAATCTAAATGAGGCCTAACCAAGGATATATAGAGTTGAAGAACAACCTGAGGACTTCTATTATTTATACTTCTTGATATGAAGCCAAGGATTCTGTTAGCTTTATTGCGAACACTAATGCACTGTTGTCTTGGTTTCAGATTACTGCTAACCAGAACTCCTAAATCCTTTTCGCAATCAGTAATATTAAGATCTACATTATTTAGTTTATATGTGGCATGGTTATTGTCCTGTCCAACATTTAGAACTTTGCATTTGTCTATATTAAACTGCATCTGCCACTTCTCCGACCATTGCATCAGTCTATTCAAATCATCCTGGAGTGCTCTAATGTCCTCGTCAGAATGAATTCGACGGCCTATTTTGGTGTCATCAGCAAATTTGCTTATGTCACTCTTTATGCCCTCATCAATGTCGTTTATGAAGATTGTGAACAACAAGGGGCTCAACACTGACCCCTGTGGAACACTGCTCGTGATGTGCCCCCATTCTGATTTCTCCCCATTTATGCAAACTCTCTGCTGTCAACCATGCCTCTATCCAGGAAAAAATTTCTCCTCCTATTCCATGTGCCTTAATTTTCCTCAATAGTCTCCGATGTGGGACTCTATCAAAAGCCTTACTGAAGTCCATATACACAATATCATATTCATTACCATGATCTACCTCCTCAAATACCTTAGTGAAAAAAGTTAATAAATTCGTAAGGCAGGAACGCCCCTTTGTAAAACCATGCTGAGATTCGTTGATTAATTTATGCTTTTCAAGGTGGCTACGAACTGCCTCGGCAATTATTGATTCCATAAATTTTCCCACTATGGAGGTTAGGCTTATTGGTCTATAGTTCGAAGCTAAGGACCTGTCACCTGTTTTGAAAATAGGTATCACATTTGCCATTTTCCACTTATCTGGCACCATGCCAGTTTGTAGTGATATGTTGAAAAGATTAGCCAAAGGTGTGCTAAGCTCCTCTTTACATTCCTTTAGAACCCTTGCATACAGTTCATCAGGGCCTGGGGATTTGTTAGGTTTTAATTTATCTATTTGCCTAAGGACCATGTCACTTGTGACCCTAATAGTGCACAGTTTATTATCGTCCTGTTCTACATAATTTATCATTTCTGGAATATCGCTGGTATCCTCCTGTGTAAAAACTGAGAGGAAGTATGTGTTAAAAATTCTACACATTTCCTTATCACTGTCAGTGAGCTGACCCGAGGAACTTTTGAGTGGGCCTATCTTGTCCCTGATCTTACTTCTGTATACCTGAAAGAATCCTTTTGGGTTAGTCTTCGATTCTCTTGCAACTTTAACCTCATAATCTCTTTTTGCTTTTCTAATTCCCTTTTTTATTTCTCTCTTTAACTGAATATATCGATTTCTTAATTGCCCCTCTCCTCTTTTGATTTGCCTATATATGCCTCTCTTTTGACCAATCAGATATTTTAATCTATTGTTCATCCATTTAGGATCATTTTTGTTTGATCTGATTTCCCTATTTGGAACATAATTTGACTGAGCAGCTAGAACTATGCCCTGGAAAGCGTCATATCGGCAACCATCACCACCTACCTGACCCTTAGTCAGGTCATTCCATTCAGCCCACCAGTAATTTTTCAGTCCTATGAAATCAGCCAAGCGAAAGTCAGGGACGGAGACTTGATTGCCATTATTAGGGGAATTCCATGATATATTAAAACTGAGTGATTTGTGATCACTTTCCCCAAGCTCATCATTAACCTCAAGATTATTAATTAGTGTTTCCCTACTGGCAAGAACCAAGTCAAGGAGGTTATTTCCCCTAGTTGGCTCTGTCACAAACTGTTTTAAAAAACAATCCTGGATCGTATCAAGAAAGTCACCTAGACTCTAAATTTCCTGTCAAATTGCTCCAGTCAATCTGTCTATAGTTGAAATCTCCCATTAGCACAACATTTTCGTATGTAGATGCCTTACGAATTTCGTCCCATAGAAGTTTACTGCACTCCCTATCAAGATTTGGGGCCCTGTAAATCACACCCAAAATTAGTTTTTCTCGGCCCTCGAGAAGCTGTAACCAAACAGATTCAGTGGCTGACGCTTCTAATTTAATATCTTGTCTAACACAACAATTTAAATTGTCTCTGACATACATCGCTACTCCACCACCTTTCCTGTTGACCCTGTCAGTGTGGAATAATTTATAGCCTTGTATGTGACATTCAGAGGGCATCTCTCTATCTTTCAGATTGAGCCAGGTCTCTGTTATAGCAATAATATCTATGTTTCCTGCACTTGCAATTAATCTTAGCTCATCTATCTTATTTCTTACACTCCTGCTATTAGTATAGTAAACCTTAAGGGAGCTAGTCCCTTGCTGCCCTCTGCTGTCCCCCTTTGTTTGCTGACCTGTTCTATTGTCTTTATTTATAACTTCATGCTGAATGCCTTTTATACATTTACTGTTTCCAACCCTAGTGTTGCAACCTGCTTGTTTCCCACACACACCCATACCTCTATCTTCCATCAGTTTAAAATCATAGGCATTTCACCAACGGCCTTCTCAATCGAGTCTGCAAGTGCTACCACCCCTGCCCCAGAGAGATGTACCCCATCCCTTGCATACATATCATGTTTGCCATAAAAGTTGTTCCAGTTGTCAATGAATGGGATTGCAAGTTCCTTGCAGTATCTGTCTAGCCAGCAATTTACACCAATTGCCCTAGACAACCATTCATTTCCTACTCCCCTTCTAGGCAAGATGCTACATATGATTGGGATCCCTCCCTTAGACTTAATGAAATCTATAGCTGACCTGTACTTATCTACCAAGTTATAAAGTTAATGAATCATCTACACGTCATGAACAAATTACAAAGTAATGAACGACTGACACGTCCACACCCGGTCACAACTGTAATGAGTTATTAGTGAAAATATTAATTGGGCCACACAGACACACACACACCTCTCCGTGGGTCCTTAGGGAGGAAGCAGAGACAGTGTGCGCACTAACAACAATTTTCAACACAGCCATTGAAACTGGGCAAAACCTGAGGTATTTAGACGGCAAATGTAGTCCACAATTTTAAGAAAGGGGACAGACACGAGGCACTAAACTATAGACCAGTGTCACTGACGTGTATAGTATGTAAAGTCATGTAGAAGATTATCAGGAGAATGGTGGAGTAACTAGAACGGAACAAGATTACAAACAAAACAAGAATGGACTCAGGGAAGGAAAATCCTTTGTCACAAACCTATTGGAGTTTTATAGCAAGGTAAAGGAAGTAAGGCACAAGGGAGAGGGGTGGGTAGATTGCATTTTCTTGGATTGCATGAAGGCCTTCGACACAGTTCCTCACAAAAGATTTGTGTAAAGGCTAAAAGATCAGGCACGCATAACAGGAAGGGCACTACACTGGATCAGAGAATATCAGATAGGGAGGCAACAACGAGTCATGGTACGTGACGAGGTGTCAGAATGGGCACCTGTGACGAGCGGGGTTCCAAAGGGGTCAGTCCTAGGACCAGTGCGCACATCAACTAGATAACTGCTGCAGCATATGGGCGAGTGGCAAAAATAGAATTCCAATACCTCAGTAACGAATCGTTCAAGACTCTGTACACTGTGTACGTCAGGCCCATACTGCAGTATGCAGCACCAGTTTGGAACCCACACCTGGTCAAGCACTTCAAGAAATTAGAGAAAGTGCATAGGTTTGCAACAAGACTAGTTCCACAGCTAAGGGGAATGTCCTACGAAGAAAGGTTAAGGGAAATTGGCCTGACGACACTGGAGGACAGGAGGGTTAGGGGAGACATGATAACGACATACAAAATACTGCGAGGAATTGACAATGTGAACAGTGACAGGATGTTCCAGAGATGGGACAGAAACAAGGGGCCACAATTGGAAGTTGAAGACTCAGATGAGTTAAAGGGATATTAAGAAGTATTTCTTTAGTCAAAGAGTTGTCAGGAAGTGGAATAGTCTGGCAAGTGACGTAGTGGAGGCGGGAACCATACATAGTTTGAAGACGAGGTTTGATAAAGCTCATGGAGCAAGGAGAGAAAAGAACTAGCAGCGATCAGTAAAGAGGCGGAGCCATGAGCTATAAATCGACCCTTGCAACCACAAATAGACGAGTACGAGCGCGCGCGCGCACACACGAACAGAGAGGTGCATTTTCCTTCATATATTTATCCAACGTATTGTTAAAAAATTTCATATTCGCCTGAGTGCCGCTAGTTTGTAGTTTGTATCACTCTTGCTCAGTGTTTAAAATAAGTCATACTGTTTGTTTTTATTGGGTTATTTTAGCTTCATTATACAATATATTTTTTAAGCACCCAATAAATGTGTGTCCTTAATAAAACTGTTTTTATTTATATGATATGTACCAACAGCCTCAGTGTCTAGTATGGGCCAGCAGGCCTGCTGCAGTGCTCCTTTATCTTCTAAATTTATCAACTGACCCCATTATTATTATTGCCATAATTTATGATAACAAGGATTTGTTTAGTTTGAAGTGCTGAAACTTGGTTTTAGTGTGATAGAAAGCCGCTTGTTATGCTGAGCATTTCGTGGAAATTAGATCAGTTTTGTTCCAGGATGCGACCCACACCAGTCCACTAACACCCAGGTACCAAGTGCACATGTACCAGGGATCGAACCACGGACCTCAGTGTGTGAACAGTGCGCGCTAGCAATCGAGCTACGGGACACCTAAAAAACACCCACCTCGCCAGGTCACCATCTGGAAGAGACCCGGGCCGGGACACGTACCAGCGAATCGTTGAAGTTTAAGTTCAAACTTCAACACCCACCCAGAGCTCCCAACACTATCACTGACCTCCCTGGCACTACAGCAGGTGAAGAACTTGATGCTTCATGATGCTGAGGTGTGGCTTTCACGTAGGGGCAGTTGAAGTTGTTGTGGGATTGAAATCTCCATTGTCCTGAAATGAAAAAGAAAAACTTGTTCATGAAATGAGGCCAAGGATGAGGCAGATACCAAGGAAAGCAGCGTTTACTTAAGACACCAACTTCACCTGCAAATCACAAAGCCCTTCTACTGAGGAGTCTTACATAATACTGACTGAACAAGAGTCCCAGAAACAGAGAAGTGCAATACTCTCAGTTAATCCTGTTCATGCTAATAGTCACGTCCCACTATCTAGTCAGCTGAACCGGTCCGAGCCTTGCCAAGTTTCTTCTCATGTCAGATGTTAGAATGTGATCAGCGTTAGTTATCTATATTTACCACATACCCATCCTGTGGGGGGTAGTCAAAAGATTACAGAGGTACATAATGGGTCCAGGGACTGGGCCGCAAAGTTTTGTTAGTTGAACAAGTTACAGTGATAATGAACTGCTTGCATGTTTATATCTGGTCACAACTGTAATGACTTATTTATGCAGACATGACTTAGGTCACACATACGCAATGCTTTATTTACAATGAACCAAGTCAGGGCATTTTTCCAGAATGGTTTGTAATATACCACTGTAGATAAAATACTTTTCTGAGTGAATTGTCTCTAAATTCATTCATTTTTATCGCATTCCAGAACATAATGACGCAAGGTGTGAAAATAGTCCATCTGGCAAAGTTTACATTTCGTTTGGTCTACATCTGGTGGTGGTGATTTAACCTGCCAAAGATACTTGTAACCCAGCCGGAGCCGGGAGGTAGTGACATCCTAGAGTCTGCTTATTTTAGTGGATGCACCATAGACACGAGGCTTCCCCTGCATGATAGCAATGATAGATGGACTGATTGGTGTCAGTCTCCCTCAGTTTTAAGTCAGTGAAGCTCAGTTGAAGTTCTTTACGTATTAGTCTTCTGAAACTGTTAACTAACAGCCCAAGATTGTAATCTACACCCTTCTTTGAAGGCATATAACTTAGCCAGTTCATCAGTTCTATCATGCATCTAAAGACCAATGTGAGACGGAATCCACAGAAGGTGCACTATGACTACTATCTACAGTCCTACCATATCTGTGTCAGGCTTTTGACACAAGCATGCCACAATTGATAGTTAAGGAGTTCAGAGCATTTATGGATGATAAAAAATCAGTTACAATTGAAGTGTCAACCTTTGATACATGGACGCTTTGACTGCAAGGAGTATGCAAACAATTTTGTTTGAAGAATAGAGGCCCAGTTATTGATGCGTGCTCCAATTTCTTTGCGAGAGCCACCACTTCGTATGACAGCAGCAGCACCACCAGCTGCACCATCAACAAATAGTTTGTGAAGTGTGTGCTGTGTGACTAAGTCATCAATACATGTAGCTTTAGGCATTCTGCAGGATTCTTGAAGCCAAGAAGGAAGCGTTGGTTGTGAGTTGAGAAGTCTTTGTTGGGGGAAAGAGGGATAGTGGTTTGGAATGGGGTAATATCCAATGGAGCGGGGAAGTGCCTCTGTTGCCTTACTTAATATAGCTCATCTCTTATCTGGTTCACGAGGAGGTCAGTTCCAATTTTTATGATCCATCTGGAGGAGTGTTCACCAGTGCTGAGGAAAGTTTGGAGGGCTTCTGTGCAAGGGTTTGAATGCTCTTGCATGGGCATATTGAACCCAATGAAGACATTTCTTTCCAGTAACACGATCTCTGATACTTGGGATATTACGTTCCTATAGCATATTTAGAATTTTTGGCAGTACGAGGGCATCCTAGGATGATTCATTACGATCGCTTCTTACAGGAAACTGAAGAGTTTTCAACAAAATCACTAACAAACCAGTGTGTTGCAAATTCAACTGACTAAATTTGTATTTACAATGCAAGGGAAAGAAACAAAATGTATATCCACAAAGCTATCACGCAAGTGTCTTTATATAAAATGTAACATTTGTCTTTTTAAATATAGTGAAACTAGCCACTTTAACTGGTGATCTTTCTTGACAGTAGAGAGAGGGAGAGAACACTCCTTTTTTGCTTCCTTCTGCCGAGACAACCCACAAAACAACAGGTTTTAGCATCTCAACAGTCTTCAAATAAACACAGTTTTGTCGATAAATACAGTATCACTGGCATATGCCTGACCGCCAATATGGCGGAAGTTCACTCTGTGACGCCACCGGCGTCACAAAATACTTCTCTGAGACGAAAGTGAATGATAAACGTTTTTAGTTTAGGAATTATTTGTCTATTTTAACAGAAAAAGATGCAAACTGAATCCCGGAAACAAATTACTGCAGAGAATAAAAAAAAAATTACGCAAGGCCCCAGACACTGTTGACATGATTTAGAAAAAAAATCTCCGGAACAACAATTTTTTTCTTAAAGAAAACAAAGGAGAACTTACTGAATGGTTAACCATTTTCTTTTCAATATATAACTACACATGGGTATCGTGCTAGAAATATGGAAGGTAGTTAATGTATTAACAAAACGAGAGGTATGTTAGGTTAAATGACGAGTGCAACTAATGCAACATTTTATGGTGGCAACGTTTCGCTCTCTAATACTTTGTCAAGCCATTATAAACAATATACGTCGACTGATTCGCCAGGAACTGCGTCCTGACACGGGTTTTAATCCTAGGATCCGTCTGAGGATCTCGATTATATTATAATTCAACTGTCCTGTGGTCGTGGTTGTCTAAGGTCCACCATCATTGTCTCTGTGACCTGTGTTGGTTGGTCGGGTAAATTTGTACATCATGCCTATGTTGACGATGGTCTTTACAACAGTTCTGAATATCTCTGTTTTCTTCTGAGTCTATCAGGTCGCATATTACATCGGCCAGACATAACAGGGGCACTGAGGGTATATATGGTACAGAGTGAGGTGTATAGCATAATAGTTGCAGGTAGTAGTACTTGTGGTAGTACTAGCAGTTTAGTACTTGTGGTAGTACTAGCAGTTTAGTACTTGTGGTAGTACTAGCAGTTTAGTACTTGTGGTAGTAGTGTAAGTAGTGGTAGCAGCTATGTGACAGTGAAACGTTGCTGCAGTGAAATGTCGCAATAGTTGCACTTGTGTAATTTTACGTAACATTGTCGATAATTTAACATTACAAAACTATAGTAATTTCTTATTTTCAAATTATTGCCTCATCAACCTGACCACAACAGCGAAATATTACTAAAGTCAGTGCTAGGAGATACAATGCTGTCATCCTGATGAACATAGCTAGAGGAGGGAGGCCTGTCTTGCCTAATAAATTTTCTTATTTTTTTTATGAATTCGAGGCGGTAAACCACGATGAAATAACATCGTAGTTGATCTAAGGTTCAGTAAGAAGTTACAGTGTCGCACATAACACTGTTGAAGACAGTAACGATATATGGTTTTGGGGAGAAATTCTCAGATGGATTAATGCATAGTTAACTGACAAGATGCAAAGAATTTGCATAAAAGTAGCGAAAGCAGAATGGAGGATAAAATACGAGGCTTTTCTAATGTGGTAACTGTCATTTAAACTTCTGCCACCAATTCTCAAAGGAATAAGTTTTATATACTAAAAGAAAGAACAACATAAGTTTTCTCTCACTAGGCACCTGTAATATTAATATTTGTATCTTTTTTCACCAGACAAAACTATACAAACAACAAAGTCATCGTGGTCTAACAAATTTTTATTTGTCGCAAGTGTAAAAGTCCAAACTTGTGTAGTGAACCTGAATAAAAGCTTACTGACATATAAAAGCAACAGAATGCAATGCCCTCAACAACACCGAGTGTTCAACAATTGAGAGAGTGCAGCTGCAGCGTCCTTCGCCACGCCGACCAGACTCCTATACCTCCCTCATGTTTTATTTTATCTGTGCCTGGATATACCTCCACTTCATCTTCACTTATAAGATAAAAAGATTCAGGAAAACAAAATATCTTTGAAAACTGAGACACGTTCAACATCTGGGTATCTTTATTGTAGACGTTTCGCCATCCAGTGGCTTTATCAATTCAGATTCTAGGACATAAATTGAAGACAGTAGAACTATACAAAAGATGGGGTAATCAGTCCCTCAGCCTTGGAGTTGGTGTGAAGAGCACCGTAGTTGTGAAGATTCTGGAGCACAGGCAAGAAGGCTGGTGCTTATATACTAACGTCAGGTAGAGTGGGACGGGCAGACAAGGGCATAGTCTCTGGTAGGCGGGATTTCCCAGTGGAAGTAGGTCATACCCAAAGCGATGGATAAGTTGTAGTAGCAGTGAAGGTGGTCATGTAAATGTCCTCTGAACCAAGACTCCCGGATGTTGCAGTGTCTGACAAGTTGTACAAGAATGGTATACAATGCCGACAAGATGCAAACAGACATCTTAGTTACATGTCAGTAATTCGTGCAACAGATCATTGAAGATGTACCTACCTACATCTTCATAAAAAGTCAGGTGGTGTTGGAGGTGGCAGCGAGGTGTAGTCTGGTCTTCATAATGCCTTCCTGTTAACCTTTTATTTTTATAGTTCCTTCATAATGTGAGAAGCCACGAAAGCGCTTGGAATTTCACTATTTTTTTCAGTGGTTGTTCTGCATAATACATAATGCGTCAGGTGAAGGTGAAATGGCTGGATGATGCCAGTGTGGAAGGTCCAGTAGACGTACCGCCTGGGTTCTGCTACCCACCAGTGTTGTAAGACGCTCATTTACGGTGTAAAACTTGCAGTCATCTTCTTTTGAATCATATAGCCGTTGTGAATATTTAGTGCTGCATATAAGAAGTGTAGCAGCAGTTGTTGTAGCTGTAATAGTAGCTTATGTAAGAGGTGAGATTTTCTTCGGATTTTTAACCCAGCAGGGTTAGCCATCCAGGATAACCCAAGAAAGTCAGTTATTTGTATACGAGTCAGTGCGTCATCGAGGACTGTCTTATTTCCACTGGGGTCCTCAATCTTGTCCCCCAGGATGCCTCCCACACCAGTCGACTAACACCCAGGTACCTATTTGCTGCTAGGTGAACATGACAACAGGTGTAAGGAAACACGTCGAAATGTTCCCACCCCGCCGGGAATCGAACCCGGGCCCTCCGTGTGTGAAGCGAGAGCTTCAGCGGTAGAAGACAGTTGCAGTAAAGGTACTAACGACTAGTGTGTGTTGTTACTAGTGGTGGGGGGAAGACGACCACAACAGACATTCTTTAGAATGGGCATCACTATCACAAATACTTTAAAAAATGGACAAATTTAGACTCGTGCCGCCTAGCAGCAACGGTAACTTTTTGTTGAGAAAAAAAAACCAGCCATAAAAGTTTGAAGCCTACCAGAAGAGGCATTCTCCACTTATATAGAATCCAACGATAAGATGCATCAACCATTAACCATTTAAACTGTTCATAGACACACAATCTTTATAATTAATGGGAAAAAATAAATTAGCAACCCATTATGTGCCTCTAATGACTACCGACCACACGATGAGTATGTGGTGCATAGTAGATATTAAGCTAACTTACCACGTACGGAAATAAAAGTTCATACCACTAAGAGGAGGTATGATAAAGCTCACGGAGCGGGAAGTGTGACCGGGTAGCGGCCAGGTGAAGAGGCAGGGCCAGGAGCTGACACTCGACCCCCGCAACCACAACTAGACGAGTACTGACCAGAGGGCACCTGCAAAGGTCAGTAGTTGTCTAGTTTAAGTAACCATTCTTCTCATACAATAAACCATTAGTGAAAATTTGAAGCCTATCGATTATTATTATAATAAAAAAGAAGCGCTAAGCCACAAGGGCTATACAGCACTGCAGGGCAGGAAGGAAGCAAGGGTATCAGATGGCAAAAGGGAGATGGATGAGTAATAGGTTACGGAAAACAGCGAGGCAGTGGATGGTGAGAGGGTAGAGGGCAGCAAGAGATTGAGGTAGAAAGGACTGAGGGGAGTGCAAAAAGTATCATCATCAGAGTTTGTGGAGTAAATTAGTCGTTGTCAAGAAGTCAATGAGAGAGTCAGGATTAAAGGAGGGTCTATCAGCAAGAAGGGAAGGTAAATAGAGAGTAGTAGAACGGAGACGACGTTGGAGGTAAATTCTGCGTGCTCGTTGATAGAGAGGGCAGTCTAACAGAATGTGGCTAATCGATACTGGAACTTGACACTGCTCACAGAGAGGAACAGGGTGCCTCTCCATGAGATACCCATGAGTAAGACGAGTGTGGCCAATGCGAAGGCGGGAGAGAGTGGTCTCCCAACCTCGGCACTGATGACAAGAAGACGGCCAGTAACCTATGCTCGGTTTAATAGAATGAAGTTTGTTACCGAGCAGAGTTGACCAACGTTGTTGCCAACGGGTGTGAAGGTGGGTAGCTATTGCAGCAAAATAGTCCAGAAATGGAACACCTCTGTATGAAATTGGTAGGTCATGTACTGCTGACCGCGCAGCAGTGTCTGCCTGTTCATTGCCCTGTACGTCGACATGACCAGGAACCCAACAAAAAACAATATCTTTATGCTTGGTAGAGATACGGCGTAGCCAAAGTTGGATACGGAGAACTAGGGGGTGAGATGTATCAAATTTTCGTATAGCCTGTAGAGCACTAAGGGAGTCTGAGACTACCACAAATGATGACACAGGCATAGATGCGATACGAATAAGTGCTGCAAGAATGGCATACAATTCAGCAGTAAAAATGCTAGCCGAAGATAGTAAATGCCCTCGCACGACGCTGTCCGGAAACACTGCTGCGAATCCGACGCCGTCTGAAGACTTAGAGCCATCTGTGTACACAGCGATGGCATGAGAATGAGAGTGGAAGTGATCAAGAAAAAGAGAGCGGGAAGCCACCGTAGGCAGTTGGGCTTTCGAGCAAGGGAGTGAGAAAGAACAGACCCGAACAGCTGGAACTTCCCAGGGGGGTAGGGAAAAGTGAGATGCTACATGAACATATAAAGGTGGTAACTGAAGGGAAGACAAGAGCGAATGTAGGCGAAGAGAAAAGGGACGGAGCAAACAGGGGCGGCGAACAAATAAAGAATGTCTACTAATATCGGTGACCATTCTATAAATGGAAGGATTGTGGAGATCGTGAGAGCGTACATAGTAGCGAAGGCAATGGGCATCACGGCGATCAGACAAGGATGGAACATTCGCTTCTGCATAGAGGCTCTCAACAGGGGAAGAGCGAAAAGCACCAAGGCATAAACGTAATCCTTGGTGATGGATGGGGTTAAGGCTAGAGAGAGTAGCAGGAGAGGCCGCTGAATAAATCTGGTCACCATAATCGAGTTTCGATAAAATGAGGGCTGAATGTAGGCGAAGCAGAGTTCGACGATCAGCTCCCCAGGAAAGATGAGCAAGGGTTTTAAGAAGGTTCAGCCGGCTGTGACAAGTTGCCTTCAGAGAGGTAATGTGAGGTTTCCAGGATAACCTACGGTCAAAGAGAAGGCCTAGAAACCTGACTGTATCACGTTCAGGGATATGGGAGCCATAGAGATACAAAGGATGATCGGAGATGACAGAGCGTCTAGTGAAAGTAATTTGGTGAGTTTTGGTACTGGAAAATTTAAACCCATGCGTGGTGGCCCAAGTGGAAACACGGTCGACCGCATGCTGGAGAGAAACTGTAATGAGGTGACAGTCAGCGCCTGCACAAGCAATAGCGAAGTCATCAACATAGAGTGATGACCAAATATTGGGTGGAAGAACAGAGGCCAAATCATTTATAGCAAGGAGAAAAAGTGTTGTGCTCAGAACACATCCCTGAGGGACACCTTCAGCTTGGACGAAGTCCGGGGAAAGCACATTATTGACTCGAACACGGAAATGTCTGTCAGTTAAAAAGTTCTTAAGGAAGGATGGTAGATTGCCTCGGAGGCCTAAGGAGTGGGCTTGGGCCAAAATATTATACCTCCAAGTTGTGTCATATGCCTTCTCAAGGTCAAAAAATATGGCAATAACTGAGTGATTATTCGCAAAGGCATTACGAACATACGTATCCAAGCGTAGTAAGGGGTCTATGGTAGAACGGCCCTTACGAAAGCCATATTGACTAGCGGAGAGACTGTTGTGTGTCTCTAAATACCACATTAAACGTCGATTTACCAGACGTTCCATCACTTTGCAAACTGCACTAGTAAGAGCGATGGGACGATAGTGGGAGGCATCATGTCCTGTAGTACCCGGCTTGCGGAAAGGGAGAACAATGGCAGATTTCCACAGCTGGGGAAGAACTCCTTGTGCCCAAATAAGATTGAAGAGGTGTAAGAGGACTACAAGGGCTGACTGATGTAAATGTTGTAACATACGAATATGAATGTCGTCAGGCCTAGCTGCCGATGATCGGCAAGCTGAGAGTGTTGCCTCAAGTTCCTGAAGTGTAAAAGGCACATTATACTGTTCTTCTCTGAGAGAAGAAAAGTCCAAGGGTACTAACTCTCTGGCAGACTTTGAGGAAAGAAACGAGGGGCATAGATGGAGCCCCCGGGAAATACGGACCAGATGAGTGCCAATTTCAATGGCAACGTCAAGAGGGTTTGCTATATCAATACCGGCGACCCGTAGAACAGGAGCCGGGTCAGGAGAGTATTTACCACTCAATTTCCTCACTTTTTTCCAGACTGCACTCATAGAGGAAGCAGAGGTGATGGTGGAAACATAGTCTCGCCAGCAAGTGCGTTTAGCATCACGGATGACACGGCGAGCGATCGCACGCTTCTGCTTAAAATCAACAAGTCTCTCAGCGGTTCTATTGTATCAGTACCTGCCCCATGCAGCGCATTTCAAACGTACTGCACGAGCACAAGCAGGAGACCACCAAGGCACGCACTTCTGAGAATGCCTGCCTGAGGTTTGGGGTATAGAATGAGAAGCTGCGGTATAAACTGACGTCGAGAAGAGGTGTAGGAGCTCATCAATGGAGGATGAAGAAGGAACCTCACTAAAAGCAGTGAGTTGCGAGTAAAGGTCCCAATTTGCCCGATCAAATTGCCAGCGAGGGCTACGGAAAGGTGGTGAATATGAAGGAGAAGTAAGAATGATTGGAAAATGATCGCTGTCATGTAAGTCCGGTAGAACAGACCAGGTGAAGTCTAGTGCAGTGGAGGAAGAGCAGACTGATAGATCGATGCAAGAGAGAGTATGAGTACGAGGATCAAAATGGGTGGGAGTACCCGTATTTAAAACATGGAGGGGGTGAGAGGCGAGAAAAGCCTCCAACTGGATGCCACGTGAGTCACAATGAGACCCCCCCCCCAGAGGAAATGGTGGGCGTTAAAATCACCAAGTAACAGAAGTGGTGGTGGTAAGGATGAAACAAGAAAGGCAAAATCTGGGATAGTGCTCGAGAAGGAGAGAGATATAAAGAACATATTGCAAACCACTTATTCAAGTGGATACAGGCTGCAGTGTAATGCAGCGAGGTATGGACAAATAGTTGACAGTACGGAATATCATTGCGTAGAAGAAGGGCACTTTCATTAAAGGTCCCATCTGAGAAAGGATCCGAAGAATACAATAAATTATAGCCTGAGATAGGTTGGAAAACAGCTGAGTGTAATTTTGGTTCTTGTAAGCAAGCACCAACAGGGGAAAACCTGGAAAGCAACATCTGAAGCTCACCCCGATTACCCCTGAGGCCGCGGATATTCCACTGTAAATAGGCCATGATTGGCAATGAAGAAAATACCAGGAATCTGTAGGGAAGGGCACCTACGGACTAGAGGGGTTAGAAAGGTCAACATGCGGTGGCATCGGAAGATGTTCAAGCAGCAAAGGAACAGAGCGCTGCGAAGAATGGAGTTGTGGAGATGGAGGAGAGGGAAGAGAAGGAACAGGTCTCTGCAATATATTCAGAAATGGCTTCAAGTGTTTCTGAATTCAAAGATGTATGGGAGACAATATTGGAGGTAGAAGGAGGAGGGTGAGTAAAGATTGGGACAGTAATGGACTGTACCAAAGTAGAGGGGGACGAAAGAGTGTAGGGGACTGGAGAAGAAGTGTGGGAGGGGACAGAAGAGGCAGAAACCTGGGAGGTGGCAGAAGAGGGAGAAACTTGGGAGGGGACGGGGGTGGAAGGCATAGTACGAGGAGGAGGGTGAACCTCCACACTTGTAATAGAGCCAGAGAGAGGGGAAGAACTAGGCACAGAGACTGGAAAGGTAAAGTGTGGAGGTGGAAGAAGGGAAGGAAGGGGCAAAGAAGATTTGAGCAATGGGGATTTTTTGGACTTCTGAGAAGTAAAGGGGCGATTGGTATAAGGTGTCGTACGAGGTCTTGTCGATACTGGGATTTGTGAAGAAGGATGCGAAGATGTGAGAACAGACTGAGTTGTAGTCGGGACGTCAGAGCCAAGGACAGCAAAAGGATTAGATGCCGGAGTGGCTATGGGAGGGGTAACAACAGAGGAGGCTGCAGAAGATGGGACCCAAGAAGTGGGGGGACGTTTTGAAACACGAGAATAAGAAATGCGGGGTAGTCTCCCTTGGAGGCGGAGATGAGTAACTGCCATAGCATAAGGGAGACCTTCTGCCTCTTTGAGGCAACGGATTTCATGCTCATTGAAGTAGACCTGGCAACGGCGAGAGTACGAAGGGTGAGCCTCATTACAATTAAGGCAAGATGGAGGTTGACTGCAAGATGTATTAGAATGGTCGTCGGCACCACAGACTGGGCATTCAGCTATAGATCTGCAATATTTCACTGGGTGACCAAAACGCCAGCAATTTCTACACTGTTGCGGTGTAGGGATCACCTTTCGAACTTGTAACCGATGTCCCGTGACATAAACAGAGGACGGGAGTTCATGGCTGTGAAAAGTTAATCGAGCCACATTGCAAGGGTAACGTCTCCGCCCGCGAGCAGGAAGGACATAAGTGTCTACTTTGAGGATTGGGAGATCCTGGAGTTCCAGCTGTTCAAGAATGTCATTGCCACATGACTGGAAATTCTGTTGGACTATGGTATGGGGCAGAATGACAGTACCACTACAAGAATTGAGAGAAAGATGTTTTTCAATAGTGATAGGAGTAGTATCGATATGCGAAAGGAGAGAAAGATCATGAGCTTGGGTAGCATTCTGGACAGTGACGATGCGCGTACCGCTCTTGAGAGCATGAAATGAAATATCTCTACCAACATGACGCAGGAGCGCTTTGCCAATACTATGGTCAGAAAGATAGGCAGAAGAAGAAGTCGGTCTTAAAGTAAAGAATTTAGTCCATTGTGTGGTCCGAAACTGAGCGTGGAGAGGGAGTGCATGACGTGTCGGTCTTTTCCGAGTAGAATGGGAAGGTAACGAAGGAGCATCATCAGGAGATTGACGTTGGCGTTTAGGAGTAGGACCGGAGTTGGTATGGCGTGAAATGGGCTGGCGATTCGAAAATTGCCGTACCATAGAGGGAGAGGCCGGAAGCATAGTCAAAGGAGAGCGGAGGTCAGACAAATCGAAGGAGTCAGTCGAAGCCCCGGTACCTGAAGCGGGTGAGGAAACAGCACCAGCAAGAGGTACAGGGGCATCAGGAGTGTCCGAAGAGTGGTCTAAAAACAAGGCAGGGTCAGAATGGGGTGCGGTATCAAGAAGGGGCCCGGGGGTAGTGGGTTCATGGATTGGGTTCTCCATGGTTAGGTTACTCCTTTGCTTTTTGTTTTTAAGAAAAAAAAAAAGAAGAAAAGAAAATAAAAATAAAAAAAAGAATAAAAAAAGGGGGGAGCGGGGAGGAATAGTTCCCAGGAGGAATGAAAGGGCCGGAAATCTCCCTCCGCGCCCAAGAGGACCTCAGCACCGCTAGTAGCGCAGATGCAGCATGGAACCCGTGCCATACCCTACCCTTCATGCCAGTAAACCAGCAATCCGGGATAGCAACCTCACATCTGCCGAGCTACCTCGGTGGACAAAAGAGAGGGCGGCCGGATATCCGCCACAAAGCATACCTCCTTCGGCCACCACCCCCGGAATCCGAAAGGTGGCTTCCAGAGATACACCCGTCGCCCGAAAGACACCCAAAGCTACACTCCGGGATACCGGAGAGGGATCGGGACATCCCCAGGCGATCCAGATTCCACGGCAAACTACGCCACCGCCAAGAACCTCAAGGGAATGGGATGGACCCCGGTATCCTTTCCCCTACCTAGGAACTAGCGCTCCTGTGGGAGAAATCCCAAAGGCCAAAAAGAGGAAGGGCAAAAGGGAGGGGTGGGGAGGAGGAGGAAAGGAAATAGGGGAGGATAGGGAGGATGGGATAGGGAAGTGGGGATTGGGGGGTAATTAGGTTCGGTCTGAGGAAGGAGACCGACAGGTCTAATTCCTCAGACCAAGAGCCTCTTCACCACAACAAGGAGCCCCCCTTGAAGAGGTAACTATTTTGCAATAGTGACAAATCTGCAAACACACTATCCTAGCCACAAGATGCATCAGCCATTAAATACTGAAGCCATTCAGGAGAGGTAGACTCAAATTTATATAGCTTGATTTAAGGGAAATAAAAATTTCACATTTACACTTAAAATGGACAAATGTGCACCAACACTTGTATTTCACTCTGCATCGTCCTTTAAAGTTAAAGGAGCCATTCCAGGATGCTAGGAACGTGTTCGGTAACTTTGGTCATAAGAACCTGTACATACATGTCCCATTGAGAGGCCTAGCTTGTCCCTACGAGCCCCATTAGGGCGGGGGAATGGGGCTAGGCCTGGGGACAATTGATCCTAGAAGATGAGGAGGTACTTGTACTTCCTCCCGGTGACCCGGTGGCCTGGTGGCTAAAAGCTCCCGCTTCACACACGGAGGGCCCGGGTTCGATTCCCGGCGGGTGGAAACATTTGACACGTTTCCTTACACCTGTTGTCCTGTTCACCTAGCAGCAAATAGGTACCTGGGTGTTAGTCGACTGGTGTGGGTCGCATCCTGGGGGACAAGATTAAGGACCCCAATGGAAATAAGTTAGACAGTCCTCGATGACGCACTGACTTTCTTGGGTTATCCTGGGTGGCTAACCCTCCGGGGTTAAAAATCCGAACGAAATCTTATCTTATCTTATCTCCCATGGGAGACATAGGTCTCACAACACTCCCTAGACAGGGAGCCAAGGCCGGGTCACTATCTGGAAAAGACCCGGGAAGGGCGAGTACTGGCGAATCAAGGAGGAGGAGATGTCTCATGTGATCAAAGGAAGATACATCTTTCTCATGTGTGAACTGATAAGTCACTAGTGAGCGGAACGTGGCCTGGTGGCTAAAGCTCCCGCTTCACACACGGAGGGCCCGGGTTCGATTCCCGGCGGGTGGAAACATTTCGACACGTTTCCTTACACCTGTTGTCCTGTTCACCTAGCAGCAAATAGGTACCTGGGTGTTAGTCGACTGGTGTGGGTCGCATCCTGGGGGACAAGATTAAGGACCCCAATGGAAATAAGTTAGACAGTCCTCGATGACGCACTGACTTTCTTGGGTTATCCTGGGTGGCTAACCCTCCGGGGTTAAAAATCCGAACGAAATCTTATCTTATCTTATCTTACCATATATAGGTGAGTACCACATGTAAGTTAGTACATACACCCCAATGGAAATAAGTCATTTTGGCGTTTTTTACTGGGTTATCCATGGCCCAGTTCCTGGACCCATTATGTACCTCTGTAATCCTTTGAATACCGCCCATAGGATGGGTATGGGGTGCATAATAAAAGTATTAAACTAACTTGGGTTATCCTAGATGCAACATCCCTCCAGTGAAAAGCAAGGGCGCTTTGAGTACGCTAAGAGACAACCCAAGATGGGGTGGCCCGTGGCCTGGTAGGCAATGCTCTCGTTTCACACGCTGAATATCCGA
>NW_027197894.1:0-52861 GCF_038502225.1 Cherax quadricarinatus
GACACAGCATATCCTTTCCCTGATACAGTGCTGGGTATGCTTTATAAGCTCATCCCTTTCTAGGTGTTTCACCACTCTTTTTCTGAAAAGCTTCTCCTTGAATTTGCATGCTATACATGTTATTGACACATTTCTGTAGTTCAGTGCTGTGTGTCTATCTTCTTTCTTAAAAATTGAGATTACATTTACTGTCTTCCACATCTCAGGTGGTTGCACTGTTTCGATAGAGTGTTGAAGATTGTTGTTAGTGACACACATAGTGCCTCTGCTCCCTCTCTCAGGACCCATGAATATTGTTTGGTTCCACCACCTTTCAGGTATGCACTTCACTTAGCAGCCTCTTCACTTCCTACTCGGTTGTACATAGTGTGTCCAGCACTTGTTCATATACTCTTCCCTTTCTGTCTCCACTGAAAATACCTCATTAAGTTTCATAGTAAGCTCTTCACATACGTCTTGGCCGTTTCTTGTGATCTCACCTCCTTCCCTCCTTAGTCTGATTACCTGGTCCTTGACTGTTGTTTTCCTTCTGATGTGGCTGTACAACAGTTTTGGGCCAGATTTGGCTTTTGATGCTATATCAATCTTGTATTGGCGCTAACCTTCCTCCTTATCCATGCATATTCCTTTCTGGCTTCTCCGGTTATCTCCTTTTCTTCCAGGGTCCTTTGTCGTCCATAGTGTTTCCATTCTCTAATGCACTTAATTCTGGCCTCTCTACACCTTTGAGTGAACCATGGCCTCGTTCTGGTCTTCCCAGTGTTTCTGTATTCCTCTCCACGCATCGAATTTTGTGGTCACATATCCCACTAGTTCCCACTAGTTCTCTTTCCTAATGTGCCTTATGCAGGAAATTCCTCATCCCTTTGTAGTCCCCATTTTATGTTTCGGCTTCTCCTGTCCTACTCGTGCTGCTTCCCTCTCTTTTTTCAGCTATATAATGTATTCGTAGTTCAGGACCGCAAGATCACTAGCTTCGAGGGGATCATCTCGTTTGTGATGACCTCAGTGTCTGAACTACTCTCCTCACTCTTTCTCTGTTAGTGTTCCTAACTTGTTGATACATGAATATTTTCAGTACAACCTCCATCATCATAGCCCTCCACGTTTCTCGTCCCCCGTGTGGTTCCAGGCTTTCTCAGTCAATCTCCTAGTAACTGATGTCACCCACAACTAGTAACTTTTCCCTGCCTATGTGGGCCCTTCTGGTCACCGCACAAGTATATTAATCATTGCTCTGTTGTTCTCGTTCTCACCTACATATATTCACATATATATGGTTGAAGGGATCAAATGACAGTTCCTGGCTCTGTCTCTTCACTAGTCGCCACTAGGTCACCCTCTCCCTTCTCCCATTTAACCTATGTATAGATCCTGTCTCTACTACTGCAGTTTCCAGATTGTTCCACTTCATTACAACTCTAGGGCTAAATAAATTGCTCCTAACATCTCTATAACTCATCTGAGTTTTCAACTACCTTGTTCCTGTGTCCCATCTCTGACATTCTAGCCCTTGTCAATTCCTCTCGGTATTTTATACGCCGTTATCATGCCCCCGCCCCATCTCTCCTATACTCTACTGTCATCATGTTGGGTTTCCTTAGCCTATCCTCATGAAACATACCCCTTAGCTCCGGGACTAGTCTTGTTGCAAGCTTTTGCAACAATTCTAGTCCTGTGTTTGACTATGTGTGGGTTTCATACTGGTATTGCATACTCTAATATGGGCCTGACGTACATTGTGTACAGTATCATGAGTGACTCCTTAATTAAATAATGAAATTTCCTATCCATGAAGCCGTGCTGATTGTCATGTATGAGCCACCATTCCACCACTCTTCTGATTATCTTCTCCATGACTTTACATACTATACAAGTCAGTGACTATTACAACCCAGAAGTCCCGAAGGCCTGTTATCCTGGGTGTAAAGTGAGAAAAATAAACACAGCAGAAAAACTTTTGACTTATATCATCTTTCACCAATTTAGAACAGAATTATGTACACTATATACACTATGTACAACAATAGGTATTAGTGCACTCCACGGTAAGCAAGGCAGAATAGAAGCCACTAGAGAGCAGACCGTGCTTCAACCAGCTCTAGAATCGAAATGACTAGGGCAGATGGGTGAGTGGCACCCACATCACCTCTGCAGTTGCCAAAACCATCTTCTCATTGGCTGGAACCTGGGTACTGATTGAACGATGGGGCCCCATCGTCATCCCTTAGTCCCTGGTTCGCTGGTTGGGGGAGGGTGTGTACATGCGCCGAATAAAGGTTACGTACTCTTTGCATGCCACAGTGACACTGGTTTGCATTTTAATGCTGCATATCTGTTTCCTTTCTTAAAAGCTGGGACTACATTTGCTGTCTTCCATATCTCACAAACTTGCCTTGTTTCAGTAGATTTATTGAAGGTTGCTGCTAGCGGCATATATAGTTCCCCCTGCTCCTACTCTCAAGGCCCATGGAAAGATGTTATCCGGGCTCACCGCTGTCGAGGTATCTAGAACGCTTAGTAGTTTCTTTATCTTCTCCTTGGTTATGTGCAGTGCATCCAGCACTTGCTGGTGCACCCTACTGCCTCTATTTGCTCCAAGGATTTCTGTCTCCACTGTAAATACTTCTCTAAATCATTTGCAAAGCTCTTCACATACTTCCTGGTCACTCTTTGTGAGTTCCCTTCCTTCCTTCCTTCCTTCCTTCCTTCCTTCCTTCCTTCTTCAGCTTGATTACCTGGTCCTTCACTGTCGTTTTCCTCTTGATGTGACTGTATAACAACTTTGGGTCAGTTTTGGCTTTTAATGCTGGGCCTCTTTCCTTATCCATGCATATTCGTTTCTGCTTCTTTTACTTAACTCTTGTTCTCTTGAGTCCTTTGCCTTCTATGCTTTTTCCGTGCCCTACCCCACTTTTTTTTTTTTGGTCTCTTTACACCTCCAAGTAAACTTTCTGCAACCCCTTAATATAAACTTCTCCTTTATCTTCCTGCACTTTATGGTAACTTGTTCCATCTATTCATTTCTTGCCTTTCCCCTCTAGTTCTCTTTCCCAATGCACCTCATGCAGGAATTGCCTTATACCTATGTAGTCTCATTTTTATGTTAGGCTTCTCCCGTCTGTCTCGTGCTTCTTCATTCTCCACTGTTAACTCTACAAGGTATTTAAAATTCAGGACCACTTGATCACTAGCACCCAGGGACCTTTCTTGTGTAATATATCCTAAGTCTGAACTGTTCTAAGTGAATACAAAGTCCAGCCTTGCTGGTACATACTATCCTCTCCCTCTTGTTGAATCCTTAACACGAAGTTTTCTAATACTGTCTCCAGTATCTTAGTCCTCCACGTTTCTCGTCCCCTTTGTGGCTTTGGATTTTCCCAGTCTCATTGTGGCTGAAATCCCCCATGATGAGTAACTTTGCCTTACCCATGTGGGCTCTTCTGGTCACCTCGGCTAGTATAAACTCTACTGCTCTTATCGTACTCTTGTACATCAAAGCTATCATCACCTTTGGATCAATGGTCCGAAGTGTTCTTACTGTGAAGTCATCTGCTTGCCCTTTCTCTGTCCATTCCTGTCATCTCCTCAACCTTCACTGGCTTTTGATGAGCAGTACCACTCCTCCCCCTTCCCCTCTGTTCACTCTGTCTTTCCTAAGGATCTGATATGCAGTTGGGAAGATAGCATCTGTTATCATCCCTGAGCTTTGTCTGTGAGTGCTATGATGTATCATACCTTCAGTTTCCTTTCCAGTGCTATATTCTGGGAGGTGGGAGAGGTTGATGTGGACTGAGGGTGTGGAAGGCAGGACACGATATCATGTAAGGCTGCTGTGATGGTAATATTAGTGCCGGTGTGGTTGGGGGCTGTGGTGTGTGGCTTGTTTCTGATTATTATGTTTGGTTGGTATGGGGTGGTAGGGGCTGCGGGAATTCTGTGAGCCTTTGTGTTTGGTGTTCGCCCTGAGGCTGAGCTTTCCTATTTGTTGATGTCTGCCCTGCCTCTTTCCTTCTTCTGGTATCTTTTACCCTCACTCTCAGTTGTTACCGTTCTTTCCCGTTCCATTGCAGTCGAGGTACACTCGCTGATAGTCTAAGGAATCTTTTAACAGTGGTTTCTGTTGCAGGATCCTCTTCTGTACCACTTCTCTCTTGAATGTCAATTTGACTGGGCGATTTTTTTTCCCCTTGAATATTCTCCAATTCTATGAAAATTTGTTAGCTGTGACACATCCTTCCCTCTGATGCTCTCACTCTCTTTTTTTTCCATTGTCTTCTTTCATCGTAAGTTGTCCCTTCAGCCTACTGAGCCCCATGAATAATTATTGACCTCTCCCTCTCTTTACATTTCTTTTTCCTCCATATCTCTGGATCCGATTTAAACATCATTGTTGCATCAATTTTCATCTCCAGGACATCCCAGTGGCTTGATATCACTTCTGCAAGAAACTTCGTGGCTTATGTCTCGCCTTCATCCGCTCGCTGTCCTTTGAAGCTCTTGCTTCCATCACCTTACTCTTTTCAGTCATCAGCTTTATATCCTGCTTCAGTGCTTTCAGTTCTTCCAACAGGTTCTGTCTGTAGGAAGAACATGTCTCACTCTTCTTACTTTTTGCAGATATCTTCTCCACTGTATTGCAGATGTTTCTTTTCCCACTCTTGTTTCATTTTGCTCTTGAGCCTTTCTGCCCGTTCTTCCTTCTCAGACCAGTCTTATTCGGTTCCCTTGCTTCAAGTCCTACTTCTTGAGATCCCATTTTTTTTTATCTTCTTAGGATGCTCTAACTTCTAGTCTGTAAACTTTTTGTAGAGATGTGTGTGTGTGTGTGTGTGTGTGTGTGTGTGTGTGTGTGTGTGAGTGTGAGTGTCAGTGTGTGTGTGTGTGTGTGTGTGTGTGTGTGTGTGTGTGTGTGTGTGTGTGTACTCACCTAATTGTGGTTGCAGGGGTCGATACACAGCTCCTGGCCCCGCCGCTTCACTGACCCCTACCGGGTCACTCTCCCTGAACCATGAGCTTTATCATACCTTTGCTGAAAGCTATGTCTAAATTCTGCCTCCACTACATCGCTTCCAAAGCTATTCCACTTCCTGACTGATCTGTGACTGAAGAAATACTTCCTAACATCCCGGTGATTCACTTGTGTCTTCAACTTCCAACTGTGTCCCCTTGTTGATGTGTCCCATCTCTGGAACAGTCTGTCTCTGTCCACCTTGTCAATTCCTCTCAGTATTTTATCAGTATCGTTATCATGTCCTCCCCATCTCTCCTGTCCTTCAGTGTCGTCAGGTCGATTTCCCTTAACCTCTCCTCGTAGGACATAACCCTTAGCTCTAGGACTAGTTTTGATGCAAAGCTTGGCACTTTCTCTATTTTCTTTAAGTGCTTGGCTAGGTGTGTGTTCCAACCTGGTGCCGCATACTCCAATATGGGCCTAACGTACACAGTGTACAGGGTCCTGAACGATTCCTTACGAAGATGTCGGAATGCTGTTCTTAGGTTTGCTAGGCCCTAATATGCTGCAGCAGTTCTTTGGTTTATGTGCGCCTCAGGAGATGGAGATGTGCCTGGTGTTAAACTCACCCCTAGATCTTTATCCTTGAGTGAGGTTTGTAGCCTCAGGACCCCTAGACTGTACTCTGTCTGCGGTCTTCCTTGCCCTTCCCCAATCTTCATGACTTTGCACTTGGTGGGGTTGAACTCCAGGAGCCAATTGTTGGACCAGGTCTGCAGCTTGTCCAGTTCCCCTTGTAGTTCTGCCTGGTCTTCTTCCGAATGAATTTTTCTCATCAACTTCACATCATTTGCAAACAGGGACACTTCGGAGTCTATTCCATCTGTCATGTCGTTCACAAATACCAGAAGCAGCACTGGTCCTAGGACTGACCCCTGTGGGACCCCACTCGTCACAGGTGCCCACTCTGACACCTCGCCACGTACCAAGCCTCGCCGCTGTCTTTTTGACAAGTATTCCCCGATCCATTGTAGTGACTTCCTTGTGTGTGTGTGTGTGTGTGTGTGTGTGTGTGTGTGTGTGTGTGTGTGTGTGTGTGTGTGTGTGTGTGTGTGTGTGTGTGTGTGTGTGTGTGTGTGTGTGTGTGTGTGTGTGTGTGTGTGTGTGTGTGTGTGTGTGTGTGACTGTGTGTGTGTGTGTACTCACCTAATTGTGGTTGCAGGGATCGAGACTCAGCTTCTGGCCCCGCCTCTTCACTGAATGCTACTAGGTCCTCTCTCTCCCTGCTCCAAGAGCCTTATCATACCTCATCTTAAAGCTATGTATGGTTCCTGCCTCCACTACCTCACTTGCTAGGTAATTCCACTTCCTGACCACTCTATGACTGAAGAAATACTTCCTAACATCCCTTTGACTGATGTGAGTCTTCAACTTCCAATTGTGACCCCTTGTTTCTTTGTTCCCTCTCTGGAACATCCTGTCTCTCTCCACCTTGTCTATTCCACGCAGTATTTTGTATTTCGTTATCATGTACCCCGTAACCCTCCTGTGTGTGTGTGTGTGTGTGTGTGTGTGTGTGTGTGTGTGTGTGTGTGTGTGTGTGTGTGTGTGTGTGTGTGTGTGTGAGTGTGTGTGTGTGTGTGTCTTTCTGTCATTGAGGAGGAGGGGGTTACTTTACATATGCTAGGCTACACAACTCTTTTGACTTTCTTTTTTAGAATTATCTCACTTTCTCTATTCCTACTTAATTATCTACTAACATTTACTATTATAATAGTTTCTGGTGCGAATGTGATCTCTTAAAAGCATCCGTGAGTGCACTCGGCACTGCCCATGTTTTTTAAAATTAGTCACTCTTAATATTATGTTAGGCTGCTGTTCCACTTTTCTGAAGTGTTTTTCAATTTTCTTTCGCTCTATTCTTAATTATTTATAATAACAATTTCTATTATATTGCTTAGTAGTGCACAGGAGATCCTTTAAGGGTATCCATAGATACATTAGGTATTCCTATTGTAGTTGAAAATTAGTCCTAATTATTTATTTATCAATTATTTTATTATCCTAATGACACTGACCAAATTGCTCCAACATGTAGTGTTTGGTGTTTGCAGTCACAGCGTCGTTGAAAACCTCCTGGTGGTGCTTATAATGTCGTACGATGCCTCTATCACTTATTTTATTATGGTCTTATCGTACATTCCAGTTTTTGTCATTGACCCAAACCCATCAATACCGTGGTATTCACACGTTTTTCCGTATTATTATGGTCATAACCTGGACTTTATGATAGTAATTGTATCCAGAACTCACTTCTGGCAACACCAACTGCTGGAGAATTGACTCACTATTTTTATTTTATCTTTCTTCCTTTTCCAAATCACTCATTAATGACTATATCACTGCACTACGGAAAGATATTTGCAGTTATTCCGATTGAGTTCACAACCTTGACCTGGCAACACAGTGCCAGCACTGCTGACCAGCTGCCTCACTGCCTTCCAACTCAGCTTCCAGCAGAAAACTCCCACATTCAAATTTAAATAGTAAATTTTTTGACCTTATCGCTGAGGTCAGTGGTCACGTGGTCATACCTGCCTAAGCTTTTGGGAGTTAGCGTGGACTGTTACCAAGCACCATGGCATGTTGTAGTGTTTTAGAATCTCAGGTTCAAGTGTTGAAGAAGGAGATTCTACCTCTTCAGGAGGAAAATAGGAGGCTGAAGCTTCGCATAGATGAGTTTGGGAGTGAGTGTGAGAAGGATATAGCTGGTAAGGAAGGAATGGTCACCAGCAGTGATAGTGGCAGCCGCTTTAAGTGGCAAGTGGTTCACAGTTCAGGAAGAAGGAAGATGAAGAGAGTTAATAGAGAAAATGTGAAGGTAGGAAATCGATTCTCTGTTCTCCAAGACGAGTGTACTTCAGTGGTTAGTGAAGTTAAAGGTACCACTGATTCCCCTGCTAATCAAGGTAAGAATATTTTAATAGTAGGCGATTCTCAGCTAAGATGTATGGACCGTGCATTTTGTAACAGACAGAGAAAAGTCAGACAGAGAGTGTGTCTTCCTGGAGCTGGTGTTGGTGACATAATCAGCAGGTTGCATAATATTATGGCAGGTAATGTGAACAAGCCCATTATGTCTTAGTGCTGGGGGTAATGACATTGTGAAGGACAGGAGAGAGGAGCTGCTGGATAAGTACAGGTCAGCCATAGAAGTAGTTAGGTCTAAGGGAGGGATCCCAGTCATATGTAGCATTAGAAAGGGAGTGGGCAATGAATGGATGTCTAGGGCAATTGGTATAAATTTCTGGCTAGACAGGTACTGCAAGGAACTTGCAATCCCATTCAATGATAACTGGGACCTATTCTTTGGCAAACGTGATATGTATGCAAGGGATGGGGTTCATCTCTCTGAGGATGGAGTGGTTACATTAGCCAATTCGATAGAGAGGGTACTTGATGACTTGTCTAGGAATTTAAACCGATAGATTGTAGAGGTATGGGTGTTTGTGGGAAACAATCAGGCTGCAGCATTAGGGTTAAAAACAGCGGTTATTACTGGGATACCTCAGGGATATGTTTAAAAGACAATATTCAAAATAAAGTTGCTAGTAATGGCAAATTAATTGATCAACAAACAAAGAGAGATAGTAGAGGGCAACGAGTGACTAGCTCCCTTAAGGTATACTATACAAATAGTAGGAGTCTAAGAAATAAGATAGATGAGCTAAGATTTCTTGCAAGTGTAGGTAATATAGATATTATTGGTATAACAGAGACCTGGTTCAACCTAAAAGATAGAGAAATACCTTGAATGCAACGTACAGGGTAATAAGCTATTCCATACTGATAGGGTCAACAAGAAGGGTGGTGGAGTGGCGATGTGTGTCAGAGAAAATTTAAATTGTTGTCTTAACATGATATAAGATTAGAAACATCGAACACAGAATCTGTTGTGATAATGGGAGATTTTAACTTTAGACAAATTTATTGGAACAGTATGACAGGAAATCTTGAGTCTAGTGACTTTCTTGATACGGTTCAGGATTGCTTTTTAGAACAGGTTGTGACAGAACCAACTAGAGGAAACAATCTGCTTGACTTGGTTCTTGCCAACAAAGATTCACTTATTAATAATCTTGAGGTTAATGGTGAGCTTGGGGAAAGTGATCACAAATCACTTAGTTTCAATATATCATGGAATTACCCAGATAACTGTAATCAAATCTCTGTCCCAGAATTTCGCTTGGCCGACTTCATGGGACTGAAAAATTACCTGGGCGAGCTAAATTGAGATGTCCTGACTATGGGTCAGGTAGGTGATCTTGGTTGCCAATATGACGTTTTTCAGAGCATAATTATAGCTGCCCAGACAACTTTTGTTCCGAGTAGGGAAATTAGATCTAACAAAAATGATCCCAAATGGATGAACAATAGATTAAAACATCTCATTGGTCAAAAGAGAGGCATATATAGGATGGGTAGTTAAGAAATCAATATATTCAGTTAAAGAGAGAAATAAAGAAAGGAATAAGAAAAGCAAAAATTTATTATGAGGCTAAGGTCGCAAGGGATTCAAAGACTAACCCAAAAGAGTTCTTTCAGGTATACAGAAGTAAGATTAGGGACAAGATTGGCCCACTTAGAGTAACTCTGGTTAGATCACTGACAGTGATAAGGATATGTGTGAAATTCTCAATTCCTACTTCCTCTCAGTTTTCACCCAGGAAAATACTAGGGATATTCCTGAAATAATAAATTATGTAGAACAGGATGATAATAAACTATGCACGATTGCGGTAACTAGTGACATGGTCCTCAGACAATTAGAGAAACTAAAACCTAACAAATCCCCAGGTCCTGATGAACTGTTTGCAAGGGTGTTAAAGGAATGTAAAGAGGAACTTAGCTTATCTTTGGCTAATCTTTTTAACATATCACTACAAACTGGCATAGTGCCTGATAAGTGGAAAATGGCAAATGTAATACCTATTTACAAGGCAGGTGACAGGTCCATGGCTTCGAACTATAGACCAATAAGCCTTACCTCCATAGTGGGAAAATTTGTGGAATCAATAATTGCCGAAGCAATTCGTAGCCATCTTTTCCCATTCAACTCCTGTTACCCTCTCCACTTGTAACTCTATGTATTCAAAGCACAGAACCAGGTGGTCACTAGCTCCTAGGGGCCTCTCATATGTGATGTCCTCAATGTCTTAACTGCTCTCTGGTAGTGTCCTTAACATGTTGGTGCATGAGGGTTTCCATTACCACATCCATCATCTTGGCTCTCCATGTTTCGGGACCCCAGTGTGGCTCCAAGTTTTCCCAGTCAATCTCCCTGTGGTTGAAATCGCCCATAACCAGTAACTTTGCTCTGCTCGAGTGAGTTCTTCTTGCCACCTCAGCCAGTGTGTCCACCATTGCTCTGTTGCTCTCTTCATATTCCTCTCTTGTCCTCCTGCAGTTCTGTGGTGGATTATACATCACTGCAATGACTGCCTTGTGCTCCCCAGACTGAAGTGTACGTACTATGTATTCTCTTTCTCCAATCTCGTGTGTGTGTGTGTGTGTGTGTGTGTGTGTGTGTGTGTGTGTGTGTACTCACCTATTTGTACTCACCTATTTGTGGTTGCAGGGGTCGAGTCCTAGCTCCTGGCCCCGCCTCTTCACCGGTTGCTACTAGGCCCTCTCTCTCCCCGCTCCATGAGCTTTATCAAACCTCGTCTTAAAACTGTGTATGGTTCCTGCCTCCACTACGTCATTTTCTAGGCTATTCCACTGCCTTACAACTCTATGACTGAAGAAATACTTCCTACTATCTCTCTGACTCATTTGTGTCTGTCAGTGGAACGCCTTCCAACTGAACAAAAGAAATTAATGGAAAAATAAATAAATAAAGAAATAACTTAGGAAAAATGAGAATAATGATTTTTGAGAATTTTACTTAAAATTTAAATATAATAAAAAAAATTGGCCTTCAGTTTCTTTTAGTTGGGCAGGAGTAGGTATGGCCCTGGATAGTTCCTCTGATGTTATTGATGTAGGTTATCCTGGGCAGATGGTAACCATCCGATGTTCTGGAATCTCCTACCACTTGGATGGAGCACAAGTAGAATAGGTAAGGGCCGGTAGTAGTAGAATAATGTTAATAAGTATTATTAACACGTCTTGCTCCTTTATCTGGCGTCTATCCTGGAAGACCACGCCAGGAACAGAGCTGGTAAATAAGAGAAAATAAACTGGTTACCCATAGTTATGATAATATAACATTTAAGAATTGAAAAGAATGATAAATGCCAAAATCATTACTGGTAACCAGCAAACAAAATAAAGAAACAAACAGTGATACTCCTGGTATATCACCCTACCTGATTAGGAGAAGAGTGGAGGTGAAGTGACTCTCCAAACTTCAACCCACACCAGGTAAGGTCAATATTACCAGGAGTAGAAACTAACAAATCGGACACCAGGAACTAGTTTCGCCCCAGCCCGCCAGAGAGGAGGGGGGGGGGGGTGCACGCGACGTAACTAATGGTTCCTGGTTGCCCGAACAACCTTAACCCCACTTACACCTACTTTTCCCTCACAGTGTCTTCAACTTCCAATTGTGGCCTCTTGTTTCTGTGTCCCCTCCCTGGAACATCCTGTCTTTGTCCACCTTGTCTATTCCACGCAGTATTTTATATGTCGTTATCATGTCTCCCCTGACCCTCCTGTCCTCCAGTGTCGTCAGGCCGATTTCCCTTAATCTTTCTTCATAGGACATTCCCCTTAGCTCTGGAACTAACCTTGTCGCAAACCTTTGTACTTTCTCTAGCTCCTTGACATGCTTTATCAAGTGCGGGTTCCAAACAGGTGCTGCATACTCCAGTATGGGCCTGACATACACTGTGTACAGTGTCTTGAATGATTCCTTACTAAGGAATCGGAATGCTGTTCTCAGGTTTGCCAGGCGCCCATATGCTGCAGCAGTTATCTGATTGATGTGTGCTTCCGGAGACATGCTCGGTGTTATACTCACCCCAAGATCTTTCTCCTTGAGTGAGGTTTGCAGTCTTTGGCCACCTAGCCTATACTCTGTCTGTGGTCTTCTGTGCCCTTCCCCTATCTTCATGACTTTGCATTTGGCAGGATTAAATTCGAGAAGCCATTTGCTGGACCAGGTGTCCAGTCTGTCCAGGTCTCTTTGAAGTCCTGCCTGGTCCTCATCAGATTTAATTCTCCTCATTAACTTCACATCATCTGCAAACAGGGACACTTCTGAGTCTGACCCTTCCGTCATGTCGTTCACACATACCAAAAATAGCACTGGTCCTAGGACCGACCCCTGTGGGACCCCGCTCGTCACAGGTGCCCACTGTGATACATCATTACGTACCATGACTCGTTGTTGCCTCCCTGTCAGGTATTCTCTGATCCATTGCAGTGCCCTTCCTGTTATATGCGCCTGATGCTCTAGCTTCTGCACTAATCTCTTGTGAGGAACTGTGTCAAAGGCCTTCTTGCAGTCCAAGAAGATGCAATCAACCCACCCCTCTCTCTCTTGTCTTACTTCTGTTATTTTATCATAAAACTCCAGAAGGTTTGTGACACAGGATTTGCCTTCCGTGAATCCGTGCTGGTTGGCATTTATACTCCTGTTCCGTTCAAGGTGCTCCACCACTCTCCTCCTGATAATCTTCTCCATAATTTTGCATACTATACACGTCAATGACACAGGTCTATAGTTTAGTGCCTCTTTTCTGTCTCCTTTTTTGAAAATGGGAACTACATTTGCCGTCTTCCATACCTCAGGTAGTTGCCCAGTTTCCAGGGATGTGTTGAAGATTGTTGTAAGTGGCACGCACAACATATCTGCTCCCTCTCTAAGGACCCACGGAGAGATGTTGTCCGGTCCCATTGCCTTTGAGGTATCGATGTCCCTTAGCAGTTTCTTCACCTCCTCCTCATCTGTATGTATGTCGTCCAACACTTGTTGGTGTATTCCTTGCTGGTGTCCCCATCTGGTCTGTCCCCCCAGAGTCCTTCCTGTCTCTACTGTAAATACTTCCTTAAATCTCGTGTTGAGCTCCTCACATACCTCTTGATCGTTTCTTGTGAGTTCTCCACCTTCTTTCCTCAGCCTTATCACCTGGTCCTTGACTGTTGTCTTCCTCCTGATGTGGCTATACAGCAGTTTCGGGTCAGATTTGACTTTCGATGCTATGTCGTTTTCATACTGTCGCTGGGCCTCCCTCCTTATCTGCGCATACTCGTTTCTGGCTCTTCTAATAATCTCCTTGTTTTCCTGGGTCCTATGCCTCCTGTACCTTTTCCATTCTCTGTTGCACTTAGTTTTTGCCTCCCTACACCTTCGGGTAAACCAAGGACTGTGTGTGTGTGTGTGTGTGTGTGTGTGTGTGTGTGTGTGTGTGTGTGTGTGTGTGTGTGTACTCACCTATTTGTGGTTGCAGGGGTCGATTCACAGCTCCTGGCCCCGCCTCTTCGCTGATTGCTACTAGGTCCTCTCTCTCCCTGCCCCATGAGCTCTATCATACCTCGCGTTAAAACTATGTATGGTTCCTGCCTCCACCACATCACTTTCTAGGCTATTCCATGGCCTGACTACTCTATGACTGAAGAAATACTTCCTAACATCCCTTTGATTCATCTGAGTCTTCAACTTCCAATTGTGACCTCTTGTGTCTGTGTCCCATCTCTGGAACATCCCGTCTTTGTCCACCTCGTCTATTCCGCGCAGTATTTTATATGTCGTTATCATGTCTCCCCTGACCCTCCTGGCCTCCAGTGTCGTCAGGCCGATTTCCCTCAACCTTTCTTCATAGGACAATCCCCGTTGCTCTGGGACTAGTCTTGTTGCAAACCTCTGCACTTTCTCTAATTTCTTGACGTGCTTGACTAGGTGTGGATTCCAAACTGGTGCTGCATACTCCAGTATGGGCCTGAGGTAGATGGTATACAGAGTCTTAAACGAATCCTTACTGAGGTATCGGAACGCTATCCGTAGGTTTGCCAGGCGCCCGTATGCTGCAGCAGTTATCTGTGTGTGTGCATGTGTGTGCATGTGTGTGCATGTGTGTGTGCATGTGTGTGTGCATGTGTGTGCATGTGTGTGCATGTGTGTGCATGTGCATGTGTGTGCATGTGTGTGCATGTGTGTGTGCATGTGTGTGCATGTGTGTGTGTGTGCATGTGCATGCGTGTGTGTGTGTATACTCACCTAATTGTGGTTGAAGGGGTCGAGACTCAGCTCCTGGCCCCGCCTTTTCACTGAGTGCTACTAGGTCCTCTCTCTCCCTGCTCCATGAGCTTTATCTTACCTCATCTTAAAGCTATGTATGGTTCCTGCCTCCACTACCTAACTTGCTAGGCTATTCCACTTCCTGACTACTCTATGACTGAAGAAATACTTCCTAACATCCCTCTGACTCATCTGGGTCTTCAACTTCCAACTGTGACCCCTTATTTCTGTCTCTCCTCTCTGGAACATCCTGTCTCCGTCCACCTTGTCTATTCCACGCAGTATTTTGTATGTTATCATGTCTCCCCTGACCCTCCTGTCCTCCAGTGTCGTCTGGCCAATTTCCCGTAACCTTTCTTTGTAGGACATTTCTCTTAGCTCTGGAACTAACTTTGTTACAAACCTTTGCACTTCCTCTAATTGTGTGTATGTGTGTGAACTCACCTAGTTGAGGTTGCAGTGGTCGAGTCCTAGCTGTGTGTGCGTGTGTGTACTCACCTAGTTGAGGTTGCGGGGGTCGAGTCCGAGCTCCTGGCCCCGCCTCTTCACTGATCGCTACTAGGTCACTCTCCATGAGCCGTGAGCTTTATCATACCTCTGCTTAAAGCTATGTATGGATCCTGCCTCCACTACATCGCTTCCCAAACTATTCCACTTACTGACTACTCTGTGGCTGAAGAAATACTTCCTAACATCCCTGTGATTCATCTGTGTCTTCAACTTCCAACTGTGTCCAATCTCTGGAACATCCTGTCTTTGTCCACCTTGTCAATTCCTCTCAGTATTTTGTATGTCGTTATCATGTCCCCCCTATCTCTCCTGTCCTCCAGTGTCGTCAGGTTGATTTCCCTTAACCTCTCCTCGTAGGACATACCTCTTAGCTCTGGGACTAGTCTTGTTGCAAACCTTTGCACTTTCTCTAGTTTCTTTACGTGCTTGGCTAGGTGTGGGTTCCAAACTGGTGCCGCATACTCCAATATGGGCCTAATGTACACGGTGTACAGGGTCGAGTGCGTGTGTGTGCGCGTGTGTGCATGTGTGTGTGCATGTGTGTGCATGTGTGTGTGCATGTGTGTGCATGTGTGTGTGCATGTGTGCATGTGTGTGCATGTACTCACCTATTTGTACTCACCTATTTGTGGTTGCAGGGGTCGAGTCCTAGCTCCTGGCCCCGCCTCTTCACCGGTTGCTACTAGGCCCTCTCTCTCCCCGCTCCATGAGCTTTATCAAACCTCGTCTTAAAACTGTGTATGGTTCCTGCCTCCACTACGTCATTTTCTAGGCTATTCCACTGCCTTACAACTCTATGACTGAAGAAATACTTCCTACTATCTCTCTGACTCATTTGTGTCTTCAACTTCCAATTGTGGCCTCTTGTTTCTGTGTCCCCTCCCTGGAACATCCTGTCTTTGTCCACCTTGTCTATTCCACGCAGTATTTTATATGTCGTTATCATGTCTCCCCTGACCCTCCTGTCCTCCAGTGTCGTCAGGCCGATTTCCCTTAATCTTTCCTCATAGGACATTCCCCTTAGCTCTGGAACTAACCTTGTTGCAAACCTTTGTACTTTCTCTAGTTTCTTGACGTGCTTTATCAAGTGCGGGTTCCAAACAGGTGCTGCATACTCCAGTATGGGCCTGACATACACGGTGTACAGTGTCTTGAATGATTCCTTACTAAGGTGTCGGAATGCTGTTCTCAGGTTTGCCAGGCGCCCATATGCTGCAGCAGTTATCTGATTGATGTGTGCTTCCAGGAGACATGCTCGGTGTTATACTCACCCCAAGATCTTTCTCCTTGAGTGAGGTTTGCAGTCTTTGGCCACCTAGCCTATACTCTGTCTGTGGTCTTCTGTGCCCTTCCCCAATCTTCATGACTTTGCATTTGGCAGGATTAAATTTGAGAAGCCATTTGCTGGACCAGGTGTCCAGTCTGTCCAGGTCTCTTTGAAGTCCTGCCTGGTCCTCATCAGATTTAATTCTCCTCATTAACTTCACATCATCTGCAAACAGGGACACTTCTGAGTCTAACCCTTCCGTCATGTCGTTCACATATACCAAAAATAGCACTGGTCCTAGGACCGACCCCTGTGGGACCCCGCTCGTCACAGGTGCCCACTGTGATACATCATTACGTACCATGACTCGTTGTTGCCTCCCTGTCAGGTATTCTCTGATCCATTGCAGTGCCCTTCCTGTTATATGCGCCTGATGCTCTAGCTTCTGCACTAATCTCTTGTGAGGAACTGTGTCAAAGGCCTTCTTGCAGTCCAAGAAGATGCAATCAACCCACCCCTCTCTCTCTTGTCTTACTTCTGTTATTTTATCATAAAACTCCAGTAGGTTTGTGACACAGGATTTGCCTTCCATGAAACCGTGCTGGTTGCATTTGATACTCCTGTTCCTTTCCAGGTGCTCCACCACTCTCCTCCTGATAATCTTCTCCATGATTTTGCATACTATACACGTCAGTGACACAGGTCTGTAGTTTAGTGCCTCATGTCTGTCTCCTTTTTTAAAAATTGGGAACTACATTTGCTGTCTTCCATACCTCAGGTTTTCCTCCTGATGTGGCTGTACAACAGTTTCGGGTCAGATTTGGCTTTCGCTGCTATGTCATTTTCATATTGTCTTTGGGCCTCCCTTCTTATCTGTGCATATTCGTTTCTGGCTCTACGACTGTTCTCCTTATTCTCCTGGGTCCTTTGCCTTCTATATTTCTTCCATTCCCTAGCACACTTGGTTTTTGCCTCCCTGCACCTTTGGGTAAACCATGGGCTCATCCTGGCTTTTTCATTACTCCTGTTACCCTTGGGTACAAACCTCTCCTCAGCCTCCTTGCATTTTGTTGCTACATATTCCATCATCTCATTAACTGGCTTCCCTGCCAGTTCTCTGTCCCACTGAACCCCGTTCAGGTAGTTCCTCATTCCTGTGTAGTCCCCTTTCTTGTAGTTTGGCTTCATTCGTCCTGGCCTTCCTGCTTCTCCCTCCACTTGTAGCTCTACTGTGTATTCGAAGCTTAAAACCACATGGTCACTGGCCCCAAGGGGTCTTTCATATGTGATGTCCTCGATATCTGCACTACTGAAGGTGAATACTAAGTCCAGCCTTGCTGGTTCATCCTCTCCTCTCTCTCTTGTAGTGTCCCTTACGTGTTGGTACATGAAGTTCTCCAGTACCACCTCCATCATCTTAGCCCTCCATGTATCTTGGCCCCCATGTGGGTCCAAGTTCTCCCAATCGATCTCCTTGTGGTTAAAGTCACCCATGATCAGGAGCTTTGCCCTGCATGCATGAGCTCTTCTGGCCACTCTAGCCAGTGTGTCAACCATCGCTCTATTGCTCTCGTCGTACTCTTGCCTTGGCCTCCTGCTGTTCTGTGGTGGGTTATACATCACTGCTATTACCACCTTGGGACCTCCAGAGTGAAGTGTTCCCACTATGTAATCACTTTCTTCTCCGCTATCTCCTCTCTCCAGCTCATCAAAATTCCAGCGATTTTTGATCAGCAACGCCACTCCTCCACACCCCCTGTTCCCTCTGTCTTTCCTCAGGATTTGGTATCCCGTTGGAAAGATGGCATCTGTTATCATACCTGTAAGCTTGGTTTCTGTGAGAGCTATGATGTCCGGTGATGCTTCTTTGACTCTTTCGTGCCACTCCTCCCACTTATTTGTTATTCCATCAGCGTTTGTGTACCATACCTTCAGTTTCCTTTCCAACACTGTGGTTTGGGGGGCCTGTGAGGGTGGGAGACCTGGTGACATACTGTGGGATTCTATAGCTCGGTGTTGGGTGGAGGCTGTGGGTATGGATTGTAGTGTGTGTTGGGATGGTGTGATAGGTTGTATGGTTCTGAGAGTAGTTGTGTGTGTGCTTGCCCTTGCTGTTCTGTCCTGCTCTGACTGACCTCTGCTGGTTCCCTCCTTGTCTCTTTTCCTAGCTCCTTTCGCTTTTTTGTCCTCTCCCTCAGCTGCTGTCGTTCTGATTTTGTTCTGTCTCTGTCTAGGAACACCCTCTTGTACTCTTCCGAGTATTTCAATCGTGGTTTCTCTTGGAGGATCCTGTTCCGCACTGTTTCCGTCCTGAGAATCAGCTTGATTGGTCGGTTTCTCCCCTTCGAGTACCCCCCTATTCTCTGAAAATTTACAATCTCGTCCATCTCTTCACCTATTTCCGTGATGATTTTCTCAATCTCCTTTCTTTCTTCCTGCTTCCTTTCAGTGTGTGCATGTGTGTGCATGTGTGTGCATGTGTGTGTGCATGTGTGTGCATGTGTGTGTGCATGTGTGTGTGCATGTGTGTGTGTGCATGTGCATGCGTGTGTGTGTGTATACCCCACCTAATTGTGGTTGAAGGGGTCGAGACTCAGCTCCTGGCCCCGCCTTTTCACTGAGTGCTACTAGGTCCTCTCTCTCCCTGCTCCATGAGCTTTATCTTACCTCATCTTAAAGCTATGTATGGTTCCTGCCTCCACTACCTAACTTGCTAGGCTATTCCACTTCCTGACTACTCTATGACTGAAGAAATATTTCCTAACATCCCTTTGACTCATCTGGGTCTTCAACTTCCAACTGTGACCCCTTATTTCTGTCTCTCCTCTCTGGAACATCCTGTCTCCGTCCACCTTGTCTATTCCACGCAGTATTTTGTATGTTAAGTAAAAGGACACAAGTGCAACTAATGTGACATTTATTGTGGCAACGTTTCGCTCTCCAGGAGCTCCTGGAGAGCGAACCGTTGCCACAATAAATGTCACATTAGTTGCACTTGTGTCCTTTTACTTTACATACTGTCGGTAATTCTACCAACTTTATTACATTTTGTATGTTATCATGTCTCCCCTGACCCTCCTGTCCTCCAGTGTCGTCAGGCCAATTTCCCGTAACCTTTCTTTGTAGGACATTTCTCTTAGCTCTGGAACTAACTTTGTTACAAACCTTTGCACTTCCTCTAATTGTGTGTATGTGTGTGAACTCACCTAGTTGAGGTTGCAGTGGTCGAGTCCTAGCTGTACTCACCTATTTGTGGTTGCAGGGGTCGAGTCACAGCTCCTGGCCCCGCCTCTTCGCTGATTGCTACTAGGTCCTCTCTCTCCCTGCCCCATGAGCTCTATCATACCTCGCCTTAAAACTATGTATGGTTCCTGCCTCCACCACATCACTTTCTAGGCTATTCCATGGCCTGACTACTCTATGACTGAAGAAATACTTCCTAACATCCCTTTGATTCATCTGAGTCTTCAACTTCCAATTGTGACCTCTTGTGTCTGTGTCCCATCTCTGAAACATCCCGTCTTTGTCCACCTCGTCTATTCCGCGCAGTATTTTATGTGTCGTTATCATGTCTCCCCTGACCCTCCTGGCCTCCAGTGTCGTCAGGCCAATTTCCCTCAACCTTTCTTCATAGGACAATCCCCGTAGCTCTGGGACTAGTCTTGTTGCAAACCTTTGCACTTTCTCTAATTTCTTGACGTGCTTGACTAGGTGTGGATTCCAAACTGGTGCTGCATACTCCAGTATGGGCCTGACGTAGATGGTGTACAGAGTCTTAAACGAATCCTTACTGAGGTATCGGAACGCTATCCGTAGGTTTGCCAGGCGCCCGTATGCTGCAGCAGTTATCTGATTGATGTGCGCCTCAGGAGATATGCTCGGTGTTATACTCACCCCCAGATCTTTTTCCTTGAGTGAGGTTTGCAGTCTTTGGCCATCTAAACTATATTGTGTCTGCGGTCTTCTTTGCCCTTCCCCAATCTTCATGACTTTGCATTTGGCAGGGTTAAATTCAAGGAGCCAGTTGCTGGACCAGGCTTGTAGCCTGTCCAGATCTCTTTGTAGTCCTGCCTGATCCTCGTCCGATTCGACTCTTCTCATTAACTTCACATCGTCTGCAAACAAGGACACTTCTGAGTCTATCCCTTCCGTTATGTCGTTCACGTATACCAAGAACAGCACAGGTCCTAGGACTGACCCCTGTGGAACCCCGCTTGTCACAGGCGCCCACTCTGACACCTCGTCGCGTACCATGACTCGTTGTTGCCTCCCTGTCAGATATTCTCTGATCCATTGCAGTGCCTTTCCTGTTATGTGTACCTGGTCCTCTAGCTTTTGCAGTAACCTCTTGTGAGGAACTGTGTCGAAAGCCTTCTTGCAGTCCAAAAATACGCAGTCGATCCACCCCTCTCTCTCTTGTCTTACTTCTGTCACCTTGTCATAAAACTCTAGTAGGTTTGTGACACAGGATTCTCCTTCCCTGAAACCGTGCTGGTTGTCAATTATACACTTGTTTCTTTCCAGGTGCCCTACCACTCTCCTCCTGATGATCTTCTCCATGACCTTGCATACTATACACGTTAGTGATACAGGTCTGTAGTTTAGTGCCTCATGTCTGTCTCCCTTTTTAAAAATTGGGACTACATTTGCCATTTTCCATACCTCAGGGAGTTGCCCAGTTTCAAATGATGTGTTGAAGATCTTTGTTAATGGCTCACACAATATCTCTGCTCCCTCTTTAAGGACCCATGGAGAGATGTTGTCTGGTCCCACCGCCTTTGAGGTGTCAAGTTCGCATAGCAGCTTCTTCACCTCCTCCTTGGTTATATGTACCTCATCCAGCACTTGCTGGTGTGCCCCCCTGTTCTGATTTCTTGGAGTCCTACTGGTTTCCACTGTAAGTACCTCTTTAAATCTTGTGTTGAGCTCCTGACATACCTCTCGGTCGTTTCTTGTGAATTCCCCATCACCCTTCCTCAGTCTGATTACCTGGTCCTTGACTGTTGTTTTCCTCCTGATGTGGCTGTACAACAGCTTCGGGTCAGTCTTCACTTTTGATGCTATGTCATTTTCATATTGTCTCTGAGCCTCCCTTCTTATCTGTGCATATTCGTTTCTGGCTCTTCGGCTGATTTCTTTATTTTCCTGAGTTCTCTGTCTTCTGTACCTTTTCCATTCTCTAGTACACCTAGTTTTTGCCTCCCTATACCTTTGGGTGAACCAAGGACTCGTTCTGTTCTTCCCATTATTTCTGTTTCCCTCGGGAACAAACCGTGTTGTTCCCAACACAGCCGTGTGTGTGTGTGTGTGTGAGTGTGTGTGTGTGTGTGTGTGTGTGTGTATGTGTGTGTGTGTGTGTGTGTGTGTGTGTGTGTGTGTGTGTGTGTGTGTGTGTATGTGTGTGTGTGTGCTTGTCGTGCGTTATAAGCCAAATTTTTTGAATAGGCCGAACTCCCTTAAAAAATAATCTTTTCCAAACAATTGATTTTCAAAATAATAGATAATTTTTTTTCATTGGGAATGGTAAAAAGAATTTGATTTTGGGATCAAAACTAACTTATGAAACTCACCTAACCTCACTTAAAATAATGCAACTTTTTAGCTTAATTCTGTTATTATATATCATAATTCAATTTAAATTTATTTCTTATTTCTTAAAATTAGTATTATGTATTTTATATATGTTTATTAATTTCCTTAGATTTATGGCAACAACTAATTTCGATTCTGCTTATTCGGCAGAGGGACACCCTTACCGAATATGCCTGTTCGTCTTAATTGGTAAGATGTTTGTATATTTCCTTGCGGGTATCTCTTGTGGCTCTGTGGCGGATTCTTAATGTCGACCGATTGAGTTCGACATTAAGAATCCTTCGATTACTCTTGTGTGCCCCATTGATCTTTCTTTAATATGTCCCAAAACTGGTTCTTCTTTTGGACTCATTGGTTGTTCTTCTTGAGTGCCCATTAGTTGGTTCCTTTTGATGACCGTTTGACTAGTTCTTCTTGTGATCCTGTTGCTGCCAACTTCTGTGTAATCGTGGATGGTTGCTCTGAAGCCCGTGGCTAGTTGCTATTTTTGGTCAGTGGCTAGTTCTTATTTTTGGCCCTCGGCTGGTTCCTCTTTTTGGCTGTGGCAGATGTGCCTTGTTTGACTATGGCAAAAAGATCCATCTTCTTATTGCCCGTGGTTAATTTCTCTTATAGCTATTGGCTAGTTTCTCTTTTGCTCTCATGGAAAGTTCCTTCTTGTAGCCCATGTTTGGCTCTTCTTGTGTATTCGTAGATGATTCCTCTTGTTGCATGTAGGAGGTTTCTCCACAGGTAATAAAAATGGTAATTTAATTTTCAAAATATACATACCTAGATTAGAGCTCTTTTCTCATTCCTTTCTCATAGCTTCACTTTTAATGTTTCTGTGGCTTCGAAACTTTAAGAAAATTCTTTGTTGGAATATATTACATTCTCTTACCGAAGTTTAAAGTGAAACTGAAAGTAAAATGTACATTGTTTACAGATAAAAATATGAAACATTCTCATTTTTCCCATTTCCTTTAACTTTGTAACTTTCTCGGACGGACATCTGGTGCTTGGTAGCTTCTCACGACCTAAACTCAGAATTTCCAGAGAGTGTCGTCAGTTACTGGGTAAATATCACGAATCATGGAACACTTTTTCACAATTTCTAGCTCCCGAACGCTATTCTATTTACCGCTTTAAAAGAAATCTCAAAATGTTTTAGGTGTCTTTCTATTAAACATTAATAAACATAGCTATATTTTTTTCGGAAATATACATAGTTAGTTAACTTAATATATTCCGTTAAATCACTGGTTAAATATTTTACTGGCAGACAATGTAAGTTTACGGATTATCCAGACACCATATTCGTAAAGGGTAGGATTAATTTATTACTAATAAAATAGAAATGTTTACCTAAACAAAGTTATGTGAAATCATATTCTCAAAAGACTGTGAACATATAAGAACAAATAACTTAAGAAAATTACAAGTCATTTATATATAATTTTCAGTTCGTTAACTGTATACATTACTGAAAAGTTGGTGATTGAGAAACATGCACAAAACCAATGATATAAAAAATTATGAAAATGTTTTGCCAATTCACTACTGAGAAAATATAATGGAGACAGTGGATAAAATATAAATAATTTTGAGATGATCAGTCCCACAGAACTGACAAAATGTATTAATTTCCATAGCGTTGATAAAACTAAACCAAATGCATGAAAATGGAGACTAATGTTGTAAAGTCTAAGGAGAGGAACAGCAATTAAAGATAATTTCTTCCTCTCTCCATCCTCACCTTCCATTTCCTTGATGTTCAAGTACACTGAAAATTGTTTTAAACAAGTAATATCTTTATAAAAACGAAACAAAGATAGTGTGTTCAGTGTTGAAAATATTCAAGGTGACCAGTGCATCAAAAGTGCCCCAAGTAACCGCAGTGTTAGGTGTCCAGAGTGAGCACAGTTATCCGTTTCCAGAGAGAGAACAGTTATCAGTTTCCAGAGTGAGAACAGTTATCAGTTTCCGGAGTGAGCACAGTTATCAGTTTCCAGAGTGAGCACAGTTATCAGTTTCCAGAGTGAGCACAGTTATCAGTTTCCAGAATGAGCACAGTTATCAGTTTCCAGAGTGAGCACAGTTATCAGTTTCCAGAGAGAGAACAGTTATCAGTTTCCAGAGTGAGAACAGTTATCAGTTTCCGGAGTGAGCACAGTTATCAGTTTCCAGAGTGAGCACAGTTATCAGTTTCCAGAGTGAGCACAGTTATCAGTTTCCAGAGTTAGAACAGTTATCAGTTTCCAGAGTGAGCACAGTTACCAGTTTCCAGAGTTAGAATAGTTATCAGTTTCCAGAGTGAGCACAGTTATCAGTTTCCAGTGTTAGAACAGATATCAGTTTCCATAGTGAGCATAGTTATCAGCTTCCAGAGTGAGCACAGTTATCAGTTTCCAGAGTTAGAACAGTTATCAGTTTCCAGAGTGAGCACAGTTGTCAGTTTCCAGAGTTAGAACAGTTATCAGTTTCCAGAGTGAGCATAGTTATCAGTTTCCAGAGTTAGAACAGTTATCAGCTTCCAGAATGCCCAGAGAGTCTAGCGTGTCAAGTGTCCAGAGTGTCCGGTGTCCGGAGCGTAAGGAGCGAATAGTGATTAGAGTGTCCAGAGTTTTCCAGAGTGTCCAGTCTGCCCTGTATCCAGAGTGTCCAGTGTCCAGTGTATAGAGAATGTTCAGTGATCAGAGACCAGATTATACATTGTGATAGTGTCCAGAGAGTAAAGACTCTCTAATGTGACCAGAGTGTCCAAAGTGTTCAGCGTTCACACTGTTCAGAGAGTATCCAATGTGTTCAAATTGTGTAGAGTTCAGAGCATAAGGAATCTACAGAATGTCCAGTGCATCGAAAGTTTCCAAATGTTATAGTGTCCAGAGTGTCGAGAAAGTACACAGTGTCCATAGTGCACTGACTGTCCAGAATGTGAAATGTGTCTTGTATCCAAAATGCCCATAGTCAATTGTTAAGGTTCTTCACAAAGTGATGAAACTACTGTAAATACAGCTGGAGTGTCAAGAGTGCTCCGATGTCACAGACAGGCCAGTTGATGAGTTAGAAAAGTTTACTTGGAGGTGGAGAAAGAAAGGTCGTTTAGACGCCTCCTTGTCACAGGCAGTTCACCGGAAGACCATTGATGAGTTATGTGAAGTCTGAGTAACTGGAGAGATCGATCCATATCACGCTATGTTCACATTCCAGCTACGTCTATATCCAGGTAGATAATTACAAAATTCCCGTTCTCATCCAGTACGGGAGACCAAGCCATGAACCCTAGACCAGTATCAAATAAAAGATTAAAATATATGAAGTTAAAGGCCAAGACATGAGACACTTAACACAGTAAGGAAGTTAACTTTGAGACTTCACAACACTATGCTAACCTAACACATGAGAAAAGATGAGTGAAAAGAACAGGAGATTAACATGTAGGAGAAAAACCCAAGACTGCACTCAACTAAACAGAAATTAAAAGAATTCCCTCGCTAGATGGCGCCACATACGGTGCCTCTCAAGACAACTTCAGACCCATACAGACGGAATACAGTCACTCGAAACATACTTCCATTATTTACCTTTTTCTTTTTGACTCATCCCCCTTATTCAATTCTTAAGCACGGAGAATACTTCGAACACAACCAAAGTAAAAGGTTACTGTCTCTCACTATCAAAAGGAATTAGTTAGCTGAACAACGGAACTAGTCAGTTAGAAAAGTAATTTGTGGCACCTTCAAAGCATATTACTTCGCCAGGGTCTGGTGCTTAAACGGGATTAAATTGAAATTAGTCTCCGAGTTCACCATGGCCATGTTTGTTCTCGTATTACGGAAACACGCGCAGTCCTACTGAGTGCCTGGTGCTTGAGAATTAATAGTCCAGTGGTTAGAGCGATGCGTGCGTTGTCTTGTTCTCATAGCCGCAGTTCTGTTAATGATATTTAATAATCAGAGTGTCCAGAGTGTAATGAGTTTTAACAGTGTAGTGTTCAGGATGATTAGAGTGTCCAGAGTGAAAAGAATAACCAGAGGGTTCAGTATTTTCAGTGCCCAAAGTGTGCTGTATAAGCAGTGTCTCCAGAGGATCCAGAGTGTTCACTTTTCAGAGAGCAAAGATTGGCCACTGCGTATAAAGAGTGCCAAGAGTGACCAGAGTGTGTAGAGTGTCAAGTGTGCCTAGAGTGTGTAGAGTGTCAAGTGTGCCCAGAGTGTGTAGAGTGCCAAGAGTGACCAGAGTGTGTAGAGTGTCAAGTGTGTCCAGAGTGTGCATAGTGCCAAGAGTGGCCAGAGTGTGTAGAGTGCCAAGTTTGTCCAGAGTGTATATAGTGCCAAGAGTGGCCAGAGCGTATAGAGTGTCAAGTGTGTCCAGAGAGCACAGTGTCCATAGAGTACAGAATTTCTCGTGTGACTCGAGTCATCGGAGAGTTCAGAGTGTATAGTCGCTCTATACACTCTGAACGACCAGAGTGTCAAGTAGCGAAAGTGATCACACGGTCCAGAGTCTTCTGAGTGTCCCGAGTGTCCAGAATGTCCAGTGTCGAGTGTTCAAAGCGTGCAGAGTAACCAGAGTGTTCACAGTGCCCAGTGAGCCGAGGGTGTCCGGTGTGTCCACAGTGTCTAGTGTGACCAGTGTATTGAGAGGGTCCAAAGACACCAAGGTGTCCAGAATGACCAGAGTGTCTAATTATCCAAAGTACCCAGAGTGACCACGGTGCTTAGAGTGTCTTGAGAGTCCAGAGTGTCCAATATGGTGAGTTTTCAGTGTGTCCAGAATAACCAGAGTGTTCAGAGAGTTCAGTGACCAGAGTGCCAAGTATGTCCAGTATATCCTAAGAGTCTTGAGTGGCAAAAGTGTCCAGAGTGACGAGTGTCCAGAATCTACAGTGTCCAGAATCTACATTGACCTGATTATAAAGTATGTCCAGACTATTGAGAATGTTCAGTGTGACCAGATTTTCCAGAATAAAGATAGTGTTTACAGTGTAGACTAGTGTGTCCAGAGTATCCTGAATGTTAAGGCTGTCCAGAGAGGACACTGTTCAGAGTGTCTGAAGTGTCCAGATAATACAGCAACAAGTACCCAGAGTGTGCTAAGTACAGAGAGTGCAGTATCAACAATGACCAGAGTGTCTAGTGAGTCCAAAGTGACAAAATATTCAGAGTGACAAGAGTGTCCGGAGTGATGAAATTATAAAGAATTTTCTATGAAAACAAAGTGCCAGAGAACAGTGTCCAGAGAGGCCAGAGTGTCCAAAGCACAAAATGTTCACAGTAATTAGAGTGACTAGAGTGACCAGAGTGTCCAGAGTGTTGCGTGTCCGGATCGTCCAGACTAACCAGTGTGATCAGTGTTCAGAATGTTCACAGAATGTTCAGAGTGTCCAGAGTGTGTGGACTCTAGAGTATCTCCAGTGACCAGTTCCCAAAACATTCACAGTGACCAGTGTTCAGAGTGATCCGAGGGGCGAGAGTGTTTAGTGTCGACAGTGTCCAGAGTGATCAGAGTGATAAGATAGACCAGAATGATCTAAATGATCAGAGTGTCCAGAGTGATCTGAGTGACCAGAGTGTCCAGAGTGAGGAGAATAACCAGAGTGTCCCGATTGTCCAGAGAATCCAGAATGTCATAAGTAACCAGCTTATTCACAGTATTCAGACTGACCAGAGAGTTCTGAGTGATCAGAGCGTTCAGTGTTGAGAGGGTTCAATGTATGAGTGTATAGTGTGCCGAGTGTCCAGAGTGAACAGAATTCGGTGTTCAGAGTGACCAGTGTCTAGTGTGTACAGTGTGCCAAGAGTGTAAAGAGTGACAAGAGTGACCAGAGCGACCAGACTACTTAGAGTGACCAGTGACTATAGTGTACATTGTGACCAGAGTGCCCAGAATGGTTAATGTCTCCAGAGTGTCCAGGAAGACCAGAGTCCAGAGAGTCAAGAGTGACCAGTGTGTCCTAAGTGACCAGAGTGACCAGAGTGATGAGAGTGGTTATACTGACCAGAGTATCCGTATTCATAATATCCAGAGTTTCCATAGAGGCCAGTGGTCAGAGTGACCGATGTGTGCAGAGTTTTGAGAGTATCCAGGTTGTTCAGAGTGCCCAGACTGACAATTATCAAGAGTGTCTAGAGTATCTGGAGCGCACAGTGTCCACAGTGTCCAGAGATCCCACAGCGGCTAGAGTGTCCAAAGTGTACTGTGCATCCAAAGAGTTGAGTGTGACCAGAGTTACCAGAGTAACCAAATTTACCGGAGTGTTAAGAGTAAGTAGTGTTTCCACAACAATAACCATTGTCCAGAGTTTCCGGAGTGAATAATGTGACTAGAATGTTCAAGAAGTGCAAAGTACTCACACATTTTGCACTTCTTGAGTGACCAGAGTGTTCAGAGTGACGAGAGTGACCAGAGTGTTCAGAGTGACGAGAGTGACCAGAGTGTTCAGAGTGACGAGAGTGACCAGAGTGTTCAGAGTGACGAGAGTGACCAGAGTGCTTAGAGTGAAACTTCCGTAAAGTTGCCCAACTTTACCCACACATTCGTTGCTCACATTAATTACAAGATTTGCAACGAATTAAATTTACGAGTCACTAACTTTCAGCAAGTTACATGAATGAGTAGCAGTTATGTTTCAGTATCCTCATTACACTCACTTCCCCTGCACATATTTCATATTAAAACCAAAGTGAGATGATGTATTGATAGATGATTATAAAGTGATAATCATGGATATTCATTAGGGTAATTATTCCCTGTCTTGTGTCAGAATTAACTGAACAATTTACATGTGCCTGTATAAACTAGAATATTAATGATGTTCGGACACATAACCAAACACACATACGACACAGTTCCTCACAAGAGACTAGTGTAGAAACTAGAGGATCAGGCGCGTATAACGGGAAGGGCACTCCAATGAATCAGAGCATACCTGACAGGGAGGCAACAACGAGTCACGGTACGTGATGAGGTATCACAGTGGGCACCTGTGACGAGCGGGGTCTCACAGGGGTCAATCCTAGGACCATATGTGAATGACTTGGTGGAAGGGATAGACTCAGAAGTGTCCCTGTTCGCAGATGATGTGAAGTTAATGAAGACAATTAAATCAGATGAGGATCAGTATGGCCTGCAAAGAGACTTGGTCAGCCTGGATACGTGGTCCAGCAACTGGCTTCTCGAATTCAACCCTGCCAAATACAAAGTCATGAATATCCGAGAAGGGTAAAGAAAACCGCAGGCAGAGTATAAGCTGGGTGGCCAAAAACTGCAAACCTCGCTCAAAGACAAAGAACTTGGGGTGAGTATAACACCGAACACGTCTCCCGAAGAACACATCAACCAGATAACTGATGCAGCATATGGGCGCCTGGCAAACCTGAGACTAGCGTTCCGATACTTAAGGAATCTTTCAAAACACTGTACACCGGGTATGTCAGGCCCATGCAGCACCAGTTTGGAACCCGCACATGGTCAAGTACGGTAAGAAATTAGAGAAAGTGCAAAGGTTTGCAACAAAGTTAGTTCCATAGCTAAGGGGAATGTCCTACGAAGAAAGGTTAAGGGAAATCGGCCTGACGACACTGGAGGACAGGAGGATTAGGGGGAGACATGATAACGACATACAAAATACTGCATGGAATAAACAAGGTGGACAGAGACAAGATGTTCCACAGAGGGGACACAGATACGAGGGGTCACCCTTGGAAGTTGAAGACTCAGATGAGTCACAGGGAGTTAGGAAGTATTGCTTCAGTCATAGAGTGATCAGGAAGCGGAACAATTTGGCGAGTGATATAGTGGACGTAAGAACCATACATAGCTTTAAGACAAGGTATGATAAAGCTCAGGGAGCAGGGAAAGAGAGGATTTAGTAGCGTTCAGTGAAGAGGCGGGGACAGGAGCTGAGTCTCGATCCCTGCAACCACAATTAGATGAGTACAATTTGGTGGGTATACACACACACACACATACACACACATATATAACAGGAAGGGCACTGCAATGAATCAGAGAATACTTAACACGGAGGCAACATCGAGTTATGGTTTGTGATGAGGTATCACTGTGGGCGCCTATGACGCGCGGGGTCCCACAGGGGTCAGTCCTGGGATCAGTGCTATTCTTGGTATATGTGAACAGCTCTGAAGTGCCCCTGTTTGCAGACGATGTGAAGTTAATAAGGAGAATTAAATCAGATGCGGACCAGACAGGTCTACAAAGAGACCTGGAGAGACTGGATGCGTGGTCCAGCAACTGCTAAGTCATGAAGATCGGAGAAAGGCAAAGAAGACCGCAGACAGAGTATAGGCTACGAGGTCAAAGACTGCAAATCTCACTCAAGGAGAAAGATCTAGGAGTGAGTATAATACCGAGTATATCGCCAGAAGCACACATTAACCAGATAACTGCTGCGGTATATGGGCGCCTGGCAAACCTGAGAATAGCGTTTCGGTTCCTCAATAAGGAATTGTTCAAGACTTTATACACTCTGTACGTCAGGCCCATACTGGAGTACGCAGCACCGGTTTGGAACCCACACCTGGTCACACACGTCATGAAATTAGAGAAAATGCAAAGGTTTGCAACAAGGTTAGTTTCAGAGCTAAGGGGAATGTCCTACGAAGAAGGGCTGAGGGAAATCGGAGTGACGACACTGGAGGACAGAAAGGTCAGGGGAGACATGATAACCACATACAAAATACTGCATGGAATAGATAAGGTGGACAGAGACAGGATGTTCCAGAGAGGGGACACAGAAACAAGGGGTCACAATTGGAAGATGAAGATTCAGAAGAGTCACAGGGATGTTAAGAAGTATTTCTTGAGTCGTAGAGTCGTCAGGAAGTGCAATAGCCTAGCAAGTGATGTAGTGGAGGCAGGAACCATACATAGCTTTAAGACGAGGTATGACAAAGCTCAGGAAGCAAAGAGAGAGAAAGGACCCAGTAGCGATCAGTGAAGAGGCGGGTCCAGGAGCTGAGTCTCGACCCCTGCAACCACAATTAGGTGAGTACACACACACACACACACACACACACACACACACACACACACACACACACACACACACACACACACACACACACACACACACACACACACACACACACACACACACACACACACACACACACACACACATACACACACACACACACACACACACATACACACACACACACACACACACACACACACACACACACACACACACACACACACACATACACACACACACACACACACACACACACACACACAGACACACACACACACACACACACACACACACACACACACACACACACACACACACACACACACACACACACACACACACAAGAAACACATTCATCATCACTCACTCCATCACTGTCTTGCGGAGGCGTGCTGATACTACAGTTAAAAAACAGCAAGATATCTTTAGCACTTCTCCAGAGTGAAGGCGCTGTACTTCCCACGTCCAGGACACAAGCCATGCTATCCTGTTTCCCTGAATCACTTCATATTACTTTTCTCATACTCCAACAGCACTTCAAGTCAAATCATTAAAAACTACACTAACTCCTCTCTAACATGCTCACGCACACTTACATATTTATACGCTATCCAATTCATTCTATTTTGTTCCACTCTCTGTAAATGACCGAGACACTTCAACAACTCCTCCTCTGCCCTCTGCCTCTGGATAATAATTTAGAAACTCCGAACCACATTCTATTCTACAAGCTGCGGATTCTCTACATATTCACACCACTCATAGCCCTCAGACACGACATCTCCACTACCAGCCTTCTCCTTATTGCAACATTCACTATTATATTCTCATATGTTTCCCTTACATTTTTCAGTGAGGCCTCAGGAGCCATGCAAAGTTGCAAGGCAACAACTGAGGGAGGGTGTGGGGATTAAATTACCTGCATGAACCTCACTACATTTATACCAGTAATTTAATGAAGGCAACAGAGATAAGTACTTCTTATCAGTTATTACAACTCTGAGGCATGTATGAATATTTTGAGACACTCTAAATCACAAGGAGAATGTCCCCCTTCTACACGCACAACCTTCATACATTACCACATCTATTCTGGACCTATAAATACTAACATCAAATTTAATAAACACCACCAGTAATTCTGGTAAGAATATTTACATTAAAAGTATGTGGACTGTATCATTAGGTCAGACTGACGGAAGGAAGGGAAAGGGGGGGGGAAGGGGGGGAATACATGAATTTATACATCATATGAGAAAAATATTTATATGTAATACCACTCACCAAATTTGTCTGGAGGTCGCCTGGTGCAGCTAGATCACCCACAATCCCTGCCTAGATATGAGGAACCTAACTGGCTACAAGTTCAACATACAAAGCGCAGCATAATTAGCTGTGGGTGTTGTTGGCTCAATATAATCCCCATTTACCATCTAATTTCCAAGTCCTGTCAAGTTGCTGGTTTTGCACATTCGGCAAGACTGTAACTCCGATTCTTCTTTCTCCTATTTAGGAGGCTTAAACTCCATTTAACCTCCAGAACCTTTGAAGAATTCCCTCAAATTTCAATGTCGTCTTGTTCCTCAAATTCCACTATGGCGTCCTCTCTCCACCCGACGCTACTTGTTTGCTGGTTCCCCTTTTAATTTCCAAATTAATTTTAACCAACAACAATGCATTTTATTAAATTACATACTAATGTTATGCATTACGGTTGCGGAAAATTCAAATTTTTTCAGAGTGGAAGTTTTCTGAGAGTAGTGCAGTGCGGGTTTGTCACTGGCCGCAGCCTCTCTAGGAAAGTGAACCAACGGTTTGGTGTCACCTGCACCACCACCATCCTCATCCCCCATATGGGGTAGGAGGGTTTTAAGAAGTCATGGATTATGAAATTAGAATATATAATAGCAAGCCTCAAGCTTATTTTTATCAGCACATACTGTAATAGTGATTGCTATTATTCTGTGTAACCTTTTTAATTAATAAAAGAAATTAAATGAATGTGCTCTTTTGTCTAATTAAATTTTCTGCTATGAAGTCCTGGAATGTTCCCAGGGGTACTCAGAAGTATCTCTTCGTATTTTCCTAAACATTTCTACCAGTCTTCACAGTATCGATTAATATGCCTTATTTGGGAATCTTCTATACCGATAATATTTCTATGATCCAAATTTCTACTTCTAATATCCTTTACCTGGAGTTTACCTGGAGAGAGTTCCGGGGGTCAACGCCCCCGCGGCCCGGTCTGTGACCAGGCCTCCTTAGGTCAGTGTCCCAGGATGCGACCCACACCAGTCGACTAACACCCAGGTACCCATTTTACTGATGGGGAACATAGACAACAGGTGGAAAGAAACACGTCCAATGTTTCTACTCTGGCTGGGAATCGAACCCAGGCCCTCGCCGTGTGAAGCGAGAGCGTTAACCACCAGGCCACCAGAGCCCTACTTATCTTATCACGTAATCTTGTGTACTTGTCAATGTATGGTAACAGTTAAACCCATTGTGTAACCATTCACAGCTGACGTAGCATGAAATTAAATGTCCCATATGACTTTACCCTAGTGAGTTTTGATGTCACAGCTCTGTTCACCAAACTCCCTGTCAATGACTTACTTTCGTACCTTGAACAGTAACTAGAGAACATCCTCATGCCCAACCCAACGAAAATTTTAACTGAATTGATAAAACTTTGTGTTACTGATTGCAAGTTCGTGTTTGAAGGAAATTACGAAGCTCAAACACAAGGCAAGACAATGGGAAATCCCCTTAGCCCCTTACTCTGCAACTTGTATATGGGATTCTATGAGACTAGACTTCTTCAAAACATTATCCCAGATAAAACTAGTTGGTTCAGATACGTAGATGATGTTCTTTGCCTATGGCCTAGATATCACAACATTTATGAGACCCTACCTAGACTCAGTGGTCGAGTACCTTCCATTAATTAAGTTCAAAACAGAAGATGAAATAAGCAACACTTTGCCGTTCCTAGATGTTTTAATCCATCGTGTTGACAGAAAATTCAAATTTACAGTCTATAGGAAGTCCACCAATGTGTCGTCATACATTCTTTACTATTTCAGTCTCGAAACTAGGGTAAAAAGGAATGTGTTCCTCACAGTGTCCTTGAGAACATTGCGCATCTTTAGTCCAGAATACTTAGAGGATGAAATCAACAAGATATTCAACATAGCCACAAAACTGAGATATCCTAGTTATTTTGTCGGGAAGGCACTAATGTTAGCACGAAAGAATTTATACAGGACTGAACCTAAGGAAGTGATGGCCAGGAGAAATGTACTAGTTTTACCATATAATGAGAACCTGGTTTGCCTGCGTGAGGCATAAAAAAAGATCAATATAAACCTTGCTTTCAAAAACACTTGGACTGAAACAATGGTTGATTAAAAACACACCCTACAACAAAGTTGGTGGACTGGTCGCCGTTGCCCAGCGGTGAGAGTAGGGACTCTCATTGCTGAGATCCAGGTAATAAACCCTGGACATTAACATAACATAACAAAGTTGGTGGAGTTTACAAGGTCCCATGTACGCAGTGTCCTCTCTCATATATTGGTCAAACAGGTAAACTAGAATAGCCCAAAATATATACTCAGTCATGACAGGGAAGGAGTCGAACGCTATGTTTAACCAAGTTAGTTCCAATAATTACCCACCGGGATGGGCTGCTACCAAGATTATCGTCCCCAACAGTTCTGTCATAGAAACATAACTGAATCTTCTCTCTTGAAACATGACAAGAATACCGTATATAACTCATTTTATGTGTTATACAAGTTCAATAGCTATCTAGTAGAGTCTATTGTACACTGTCTTAAACTGCAATGCTATTCAAAATTACAGGATTGCTCATTATGCCAGGTGGTTTCACGATGGATTGGTGATGCTCGACCAGTGTGTACACACCAAAACATCATGCTACGTCAGCTGTGAATGGTTATAAAACGCGTTTAGCTATTACTGTAACATACATTGACAGCTACACAAGATTACGTGATAACATAGGAAATGGGGTTAAAGGATATTAGAAGTTGAAATTCGGATCATAGAAATATTATCGGTATAGACGATTCCCAAATAAGGCATGTTAATAGATAATGAGAAGACTGATAGATAATATTTAGGGAAATATGAAGAGATAATGCTGAGTACCTCTGGGAACATTCGAGTACTCCAGACCAGGACATTAAAACTGACAAAAGAGCACATTCATTTTCTTTATTTTATTAATTATAAAGGTTACACAGAATAATAGCAAACCATATGCATAGTATCCACAGGAAAACGTATTTTCTCAAGTCACATGGCCTGTTATAAGCGGCTACAAAAAGCTTGGGCCTGACTATTAAATCTTCTAATTTCATAATCTTTTGACTTTTCAAAATCCTCCTACCCCATATAGAGGGGTGGGAATGGTGGTGGTGTGGGGTGGCACCAAGCCGTTGGCTCACATTCCGAGAGAGGCTGTGGCAGGTGACAAACCCGCACTGCGTTACTCTGAGAAAACTTCCCCTCATTCCCTCAGTTGCTGCCTTGCAGCTTTGCATAGCTCCTGATGATGCACTGATAAGCGTGAAAGTACTTGAGCTAAAGGTTTCCACTGCCTGTTGCTTGTCTTGCATAGTTAAGATCGCCTGTCTGCATATATATATATATATATATATATATATATATATATATATATATATATATATATATATATATATATATATATATATATATATATATATATATATATATATATGCAAATTATTTCAACTTGCTGACCTGAGGGTGGTCAACAAGTTGAAATAATTGGTAGAATAAATGATAGAGGCAGGTTTCGTGCATAGTTTTAAGAGTTGGTACGACAAAGCCCACCAGGTTAAGTGCTAATGAATATGGTGAACGATAAGATGAGGGGGTAAGTACACACAAGCACACAAAACTACCAAACACACCTTTGTCAAACACGAGTTCTACTACCAAACACAAACAAGATTACTAAACATACAGTGTTACTAAACATACAATGTTACTAAACATACAGTGTTACTAAACATACAAACAAGTACCAAACACCTCCAACAAAGATACTCACATGCATAAAACCACTAGAGACACAAGCACGTTGCTACCAGACCAAGACATTACTACTAAACAAACAAGCACTGATAACATTACCACTGTTACAAAATCATTCACACTTACAAAATAAACACACATAATACTACGAATAAACTCACAACTATTAAACACACATACCACTACAAAACCTATACACACTCCCATACAAACACGCTAAAAAAAACATACAGAATAGCCAACCAAACGAGCGTCATTGCAAATAAACACTGAACGACAAAGCACACACATATTTCCACCACGTTACAACAAAGCACACACTAATACCACATACACTTAATAATGAATCATTCCGCGAAATGCAGAAAACATTACCAACATTCATTAGCTGTGTAAATTATTCGGGAATGTAATATATATTCACCATGATTGCTCGCGTTCCCGGTGGTGTTGCTTCCCAGTAAACATCACACTGCCTTCTTGAACAGGTCCGATGTCCTGTTTATTCGCTAAGCAAACCATATCCTAGTTTGGATTTGCATATCATACAAGAACGAAAGGAGCGGAACACTGAAGTGCATCGTCAGATAAGTTGGAGATGAGACAGCATAACATCAGTGATGAAGTCTTATCTTGCCAGCCCAGGAATTACTCTTCTCAAAGTTTGGTACTACTGAGTGGCTGGTAGGAAAACCTACCTTATAGTGGAACTTGGTTCCCTATACAGGCTGTTTAATTGCGCAGTTGACAGACTTCAAGATAAGTTACTGTTTTCATGTGCGTGGAAGGGCTCTGTGCTGGGTCTGTCAAGTTTGCCTGTGAGACTTCCCATCAGTTCACTATTACCCAATTTCTGGAGTTCATCAAACCACTCTCTTTTACTATTGGTAACAAAACGAACTTGTACCACTTATCGAGAACTAACTTCAAGAAGTTTGAGAATAGTTCTTCTACAAATGTTCTACGTTAATTAAATAACACCTACAACTGAGCTGCTTCTGTTGTCTCCACCTACCTCCCCTCCTGCGACCAAGCCTGCTGCAAGCTACCCAAGAATCAAGACTTCCACCAACAAAAACCGCTTCATTTTCAACCTGCTCCTTCTGTTTCTGCAGTCTGCCCCACGAGAGCCTAGCTGCTGGGTTAAGCCTTAGCACTTTCTATACGACTGTAGACACTCCTCTCCAACGCTATTATTCGCCTGTCCCATCTTCCCCTCTCACCCCACAGGGGTCTTATATAAACTCTCTTGTCTTGTCTTGTAGGTGCGCGGCAGCGCACCCGAAAATATTGGGGAGAGAGAGAGAGAGTGTGTGTACTCACCTATCTGTACTCACCTATTTGTGGTTGCAGGGGTAGATTCAAAGCTCCTGGCCCCGCCTCTTCGCTGATTGCTACTAGGTCCTCTCTCTCCCTGCCCCGTGAGATTTATCATACCTCGCCTTAAAACTATGTATGGTTCCCGCCTCCACTACGTCACTTTCTAGGCTATTCCACGGCCTGACTACTCTATGACTGAAGAAATACTTAATAACATCCCTTTGATTCATCTGAGTCTTCAGCTTCCAATTGTGACCTCTTGTGTCTGTGTCCACCTTGTCTATTCCGCGCAGTATTTTATATGTCGTTATCATGTCTCCCCTGACCCTCCTGTCCTCCAGTGTCGTCCGTCCGATTTCCCTCAACCTTTCTTCGTAGGACAATCCCCGTAGCTCTGGGACTAGTCTTGTTGCAAACCTTTGCACTTTCTCTAATTTCCTGACGTGCTAGACTTGGTGTGGATTCCAAACTGGTGCTGCATACTCCAGTATGGGCCTGACATAAATGGTATACAAAGTCTTGAACGAATCCTTACTGAGGTATCGGAACGCTATCCGTAGGTTTGCCAGGCGCCCGTATGCTGCAGCAGTTATCTGATTCATGTGCGCCTCAGGAGATATGCTCGGTGTTATACTCACCCCCAGATCTTTTTCCTTGAGTGAGGTTTGCAGTCTTTGGCCATCTAAACTATATTGTGTCTGCGGTCTTCTTTGCCCTTCCCCAATCTTCATGACTTTGCATTTGGCAGAATTAAACTCAAGGAGCCAGTTGCTGGACCTGGCTTGTAGTCTGTCCAGGTCTCTTTGTAGTCCTGCCTGATCCTCATCCGATTTGATTCTTCTCATTAACTTCACATCATATGCAAACAAGGACACTTCTGAGTCTATCCCTTCCGTTATGCCATTTACATATACCAAGAACAGCACAGGTCCTAGGACTGACCCCTGTGGAACCCCGCTTGTCACAGGCGCCCACTCTGACACCTCGTCACGTACCATGACTCGTTCTTGCCTCCCTGTCAGGTATTCTCTGATCCATTGCAGTGCCTTTCCTGTTATGTGTGCCTGATCCTCTAGCTTTTTCAGTAACCTCTTGTGAGGAACTGTGTCGAAGGCCTTCTTGCAGTCCAAAAATACGCAGTCGATCCACCCCTCTCTCTCTTGTCTTACTTCTGTCACTTTGTCATAAAACTCCAGTAGATTTGTGACACAGGATTTTCCTTCCCTGAAACCGTGCTGGTTGTCAATTATACACTTGTTTCTTTCCAGGTGCTCCATCACTCTCCTCCTGATGACCTTCTTCATGACTTTGCATACTATACACGTTAGTGATACAGGTCTGTAGTTTAGTGCCTCATGTATGTCTCCCTTTTTAAAAATTGGGACTACATTTGCCATCTTCAATACCTCAGGGAGTTGCCCAGTTTTAATTGATGTGTTGAAGATCTTTGTTAATGGCACACACAGTATCTCTGCTCCCTCTTTAAGGACCCATGGAGAGATGTTATCTGGTCCCACCGCCTTTGAGGTGTCAAGTTCGCATAGCAGCTTCTTCAACTCCTCCTTACTTATATGTTCCTCATCCAGCACTTGCTGGTGTACCCCCCTGTTCTGATTTCCTGGAGTCCTACTGGTTTCCACTGTAAATACTTCTTTAAATCTCGTGTTGAGCTCCTGACATACCTCTCGGTCGTTTCTTGTGAACTCCCCATCACCCTTCCTTAGTCTGATTACCTGGTCCTTGACTGTTGCTTTCCTCCTGATGTGGCTGTACAACAGCTTCGGGATAGACTTGACTTTCGATGCTATGTCATTTTCATATATTCGCTGAGCCTCCCTTCTAATCTCTTTATTTTCCTGAGTTCTCTGTCTTCTGTACCTTTTCCATTCTCTAGTACACCTAGTTTTTGCCTCCCTACACCTTTGGGTGAACCAAGGACTCGTTCTGTTCTTCCCATTATTTCTGTTTCCCTTGGGAACAAACCTCTCCTCTGCCTCCTTGCATTTTGTTGCCACTTAGTCCATTATTTCTTGTACTGGTTTTCCTGTCAGTTCCCTCTCCCACTGAATGTCTTGCAAGAAGTTCCTCATGCCTGAGTAGTTCCTCCTTTTGTAGATTGGTTTTTCCCAACCTATTCCTGCTACTCTCTCCACTTGAAGCTCAACTATGTAGTCGAAGCACTGAACCACATGATCACTAGCTCCCAGGGGCCTTTCATACATGATATCCTCGATGTCTGAACTACTCTAGGTGAATACAAGGTCCAGTCTTGCTGGTTCATCCCCACCTCTCTCTCTGGTAGTCTCTCTAACATGTTGATGCATGAGGTTTTCCAGTACCACATCCATCATCTTGGCTCTCCATGTCTCGGAACCCCCATGGGGCTCCAGGTTTTCCCAGTCAATCTCCTTGTGATTGAAATCACCCATAACCAGTAACTTTGCTCCCCCCATGTGTGCTCTCCTGGCCACCTCGGCTAGTGCGTCGACCATTGCTCTGTTGCTCTAATCATATTCTTCTCTTGGTCTCCTGCAGTTCTGTGGTGGGTTCCACATTACTGCAATTATCATCTTATGTCCCTCAGACTGGATTGTCCCTACTAAGTAGTCCCTTTCGCCCGTGCCATCCATTCCTTCCATTTTCTCAAAACCCCACTGGTTTTTAATGAGCAGTGCAACTCCTCCTCCCCCTCTCCTCCCTCTGTCTTTCCTGAGGATTTGATATCCGGATGGAAAGATTGAATCTGTTATTATTCTGGTCAGTTTTGTTTCTGTGAGTGCTATTATGTCTGGGGATGTCTCCTTGATTCTTTCATGGCACTCTTCATACTTATTTGTTATTCCATCTGCATTTGTATACCACACCTTCAACTTCTTTTCTAAGACTATGGTCTGGGAGGTATATTGAGGTTGAGGAAGTGGGAGACCTGATAAGGAACAATGGGTGGTTGCTGTGGGGGTAGAGTTTGTAATGCAGTGGGTGGGGGCATTGGATATGGCATGGGTGTTTTGGTTTAGAGTGTTTGGCTGAACTGGGTTTGTTCTGGTTGGGGGCTTCTATAGGAAGTTGTGAGGGAGGCTGTATTTGATCTTCTTCCTGTGTCTGGGATCTCCTGTCTGTCTTCTCCATCCCCTCTCTTTCCTCCTTTCGCTTTTGTACCATCTCTCTAAGTTTCTGCCTTTCTTCTTGTGTTCTGTCGTGGTCGAGATACACCTTCCTGTATGCTGGCATGTCCCTTAATCGTGCTTTCTCCTGCAGGATCCTGTTCCGGGTCGATTCTGCCTTGAAGGTCATTTTCACTGGCCGAGTTCTTTTTTTTTGCAAGCCCCCCTATTCTCCGAAAATTTCTAACTGTGTCATGTCATCTTCTCCTGTTACTTTTATGATGCTTTCAATTGCTTTTTTTCCCTTCTTTTCTTGCTTCATATGTTTCCCCTTCAACTTCCTGGAGCCCATACACAAAGACTGACCTCTCCCTTTCATTCTCCCACTTCATATCCTTGTGTATCCACTCATTCAATTTAATTTCCTAGATTGCAGCTTTTCTTTCTACAGTTTCACTAGCTAATGTACTTGGGCTCAGTGGCCTGTCATTTTTCCTTCTCGGCTTTCCCTGGGCTCTGCTGTGGTCTGTTAGGGCCTCCACATATAGCTTAGCTCTTTCATTTACTACGGTCTCCTCTGATAGAGCTTCTACATGCAGTTTTACTCCTTCTTTCCCTACAGTCCCCTTATTTGTGACTGAGGCAGCAGTCTCTGATGTCATTCCCAAAATGTTCTTTAGTTCTTTAGGCTGTTTCAGATTTTTCAGTTCCTCTTCTAAACTCTGTATCCTAGCCTCTGCTGCTTTGACTTACACCTCTCACTTCCTGCTTTCTATATCTATCGTCTCTTCCATTCTCATGCTAAGTTCTAGTTTCTTTTCTCATTCATGTTCCATTTTTGTGAGCTCTGCTGCAAAATCTTCCTTTGCAGATCCATACTTTGTCCCTCGGTTTTCCTTCCTGCTCTCTGGCAACCCATTTTTTTATTTTGATTGCCTCAGATTGTGAAACCTATGTAATTCTGTGTGTTAGGTTAGTAGTGTGTTTGTCAGAGTGTTGGGGGGGGGGGAAGATGGAGAAGGAACTCTGGCTATGTAGGAGAGGGGTGTGGAGGGGGATTTTATGGGGGAATATGGGGAGTGGGAAGGAGGGAGAGCAAGTGGTTGGATGGGAGAGGGAGAGGAGGGTGTAGGGAGAGGTGGGGAGGGGGAGGGTGAAAGAGGGATGGGGGATCAGGGGAAGGAGTGAGAGGTTGGTGAGCGAGAGGGGAGTGTGTGTCAGTCTGTATATGTGGGGGTGTGTGTGTGAGTGAGTGTGTGTGTTTGTGTTCTCACCTATTTCTACTCACCCATTTGTGGTTGCAGGAGTCGAGTCTTAGCTCCTGGCCCCGCCTCTTCACCGGTTGCTACTGGGCCCTCTCTCTCCCCGCTCCATGAGCTTTATCAAATCTCGTCTTAAAACTGTGTGTGGTTCCTGCCTCCACTACGTCATTTTCTAGGCTATTCCACTGCCTTACAACTCTATGACTGAAGAAATACTTCCTAATATCTCTCTGACTCATTTGTGTCTTCAACTTCCAATTGTGGCCTCCTGTTTCTGCGTCCCCTCCCTGGAACATCCTGTCTTTGTCCACCTTGTTTATTCCACGCAGTATTTTATATGTCGTTATCATGTCTCCCCTGACCCTCCTGTCCTCCAGTGTCGTCAGGCCAATTTCCCTTAATCTTTCTTCATAGGACATTCCCCTTAGCTCTGGAACTAACCTTGTCGCAAACCTTTGTACTTTCTCTAGTTTCTTGACGTGCTTTATCAAGTGTGGGTTCCAAACAGGTGCTGCATACTCCAGTATGGGCCTGACATACACGGTGTACAGTGTCTTGAACGATTACTTACTAAGGTATCGGAATGCTGTTCTCAGGTTTGCCAGGCGCCCATATGCTGCAGCAGTTATCTGATTGATGTGTGCTTCCGGAGACATGCTCGGTGTTATACTCACCCCAAGATCTTTCTCCTTGAGTGAGGTTTGCAGTCTTTGGCCACCTAGCCTATACTCTGTCTGTGGTCTTCTGTGCCCTTCCCCTATCTTCATGACTTTGCATTTGGCAGGATTAAATTCGAGAAGCCATTTGCTGGACCAAGTGTCCAGTCTATCCAGGTCTCTTTGAAGTCCTGCCTGGTCCTCATCAGATTTAATTCTCCTCATTAACTTCACATCATCTGCAAACAGGGACACTTCTGAGTCTAACCCTTCCATCATGTCGTTCACATATACCAAAAATAGCACTGGTCCTAGGACCGACCCCTGTGGGACCCCGCTCGTCACAGGTGCCCACTGTGATACATCATTACGTACCATGACTCGTTGTTGCCTCCCTGTCAGATATTCTCTGATCCATTGCGGTGCCCTTTCTGTTATATGCACCTGATGCTCCAGCTTCTGCACTAATCTCTTGTGAGGAACTGAGTCAAAGGCCTTCTTGCAGTCCAAGAAGATGCAATCAACCCACCCCTCTCTCTCGTGTCTTACTTCTGTTATTTTATCATAAAACTCCAGAAGGTTTGTGACACAGGATTTGCCTTCCATGAATCCGTGCTGGTTGGCATTTATACTCTTGTTCCGTTCCAGGTGCTCCACCACTCTCCTCCTGATAATCTTCTCCATAATTTTGCATACTATACACGTCAATGACACAGGTCTATAGTTTAGTGCCACTTTTCTGTCTCCTTTTTTAAAAATGGGAACTACATTTGCCGTCTTTTATACCTCAGGTAGTTGCCCAGTTTCCAGGGACGTGTTGAAGATTGTGGTAAGTGGCATGCACAACATATCTGCTCCCTCTCTAAGGACCCACGGGGAGATGTTGTCCGGTCCCATTGCCTTTGAGGTATTGATGTCCCTTAGCAGTTTCTTCACCTCCTCTTCATCTGTATGTATGTCGTCCAACACTTGTTGGTGTATTCCTTGCTGGTGTCCCCATCTGATCTGTCCCCCCAGAGTCCTTCCTGTCTCTACTGTAAATACTTCCTTAAATCTCGTGTTGAGCTCCTCACATAACTCTTGATCGTTTCTTGTGAGATCTCCACCTTCTTTCCTCAGCCTTATCACCTGGTGCTTGACTGTTGTCTGCCTCCTAATGTGGCTATACAGCAGTTTCGGGTCAGATTCGACTTTCGATGCTATGTCGTTTTCATACTGTCGCTGGGCCTCCCTCCTTATCTGTGCATACTCGTTTCTCGCTCTTCTACTAATCTCCTTGTTTTCCTGGGTCCTATGCCTCCTGTACCTTTTCCATTCTCTGTTGCACTTAGTTTTTGCCTCCCTACACCTTCGGGTGTAGGGAGGACTCGTTTTGGTCTTCCTATTATTTCTGTTTCCCTTGGGAACAAACCTTTCCTCTGCCTCCTTGCACTTTGTTGCCACATATTCCATCATCTCGTTTACTGATTTTCCTACCATTTCTCTGTCCCACTGAACCTCCTGCAGGAAGTTTCTCATACCTGTGTAGTACCCCCTTTTATAGTTTGGCCTGTCCCCTTCAGTTCCTGTTACCTTCTCCACTTGTAACTCTACTATATAATCAAAACTCAGAACCACGTGATCGCTAGCTCCAAGGGACCTCTCGTAAGTGATGTCCTCAATGTCTGAACTGCTCAGGATGAACACAAGATCCAGTCTTGCTGGCTCATCCTCCCCTCTCTCTCTGGTTGTGTCCCTGACATGTTGATGCATGAGGTTTTCAAGTACCACATCCATCATCTTGGCTCTCCATGTTTCGGGACCCCCATGTGGCTCCAGGTTTTCCCAGTCGATCTCCCTGTGGTTGAAATCGCCCATTACCAGTAGCTTTGCTCTGCTCGAGTGAGCTCTTCTTGCCACCTCAGCCAGTGTGTCCACCATCACCCTGTTGTTTTCTTCGTACTCCTGTCTTGGCCTCCTGCAGTTCTGAGGTGGGTTATACATCACTCCAATGACTACTTTATGTTCTCCGGACTGAATTGTACCTACGATTTTACCTCTTTCTCCAATCATGTCCATGCCTTCCATTTCCTCAAATCCCCATCGGTGTTTTATGAGCAGTGCAACCCCTCCTCCCCCTGTACTCCTTCTATCTTTCCTCAGGATCTGATATCCCGTTGGGAAGATTGTGTCTGTTATTGTCTCAGCGAGTTTTGTTTCTGTGACTGCTATGATGTCTTAGGATTTTTCACTGATTCTTTCGTTCCACTCCTCATGTTTATTCGTTATTCCATCCTCGTTTGTGTACCAAACTTTCAGTTTCTTTCCTATCATTGTGGTCATGCAAGAATATTGGGGTTGGGGGAGCGAGAGCCATGGTGCGGGCCTATATGGGGCTGTGGTGTAGGTGGGGTTTGTGATGATGGGGGTGGGGTCAGAATGCCCATAAGGGACAGCTGTTGGGGTGAGGTTTGTGATTTGGGGGTTGGTGGCAGAGGGAACAGTGAGTGGGTTGTAATATAGGTTCCTCAGTTGCTTTGGGAATGTCGCGGTTGGAGTCTTTTGGTGGGAGATTCTGTGGGGTGTGTTTGCCCTTCCTCCTGTGTCTGGGTCCTGCTCATCTTCGTCATTGCCTCTCGTTCCTCTTTGCGTCTCTGTACCCTCTCTTTCAGTGTACTCCTTTCTTCTTGGGTTCTGTCGCGGTCGAGGTATACTCACTGGTACCCCTGTTTGTCCCTCAGTCTTGCTTTCTCTTGCAGAATCCTGGTTCGAACTGATTCTTCCTTGAAAGTTACTTTGACAGGCCGTATCCTTCCACTAGCAAACCACCCAATTCTCTGGAAATTTGTCACCTGGGTCATGTCGCCCTCACCTATTGTTTTCATGATGCCTTCAATCATTTTTTTCTCCTCCCACTGAGTCTCCATCTGCTTCCTCTGAGGCATTTTATTTCCTTCCATTGACATGTTCTTGCCTTCAGTCCCTGTCATATCTGAAAATTCTATTCTCAGTGAACTGTCTTTCATGACCAGCTGTCCCTTGCTACTGCAGTTGGCTGTTAGAATCTCTGCATATAGCATACCTTCATCGTCTTCGGACCTGTCATTTGATTTTAGTGTGCTCCTCGTCTTTTCCCTGGCCCCACGTGGGTCTGATAGGGCCTTCGCGTACGGCATGTCTCCGTTGTTGCTTACTGTCGCCTTGTCTGCGCCTGACATTGAATTTCCTGATGTCACATCTGAATTGTCATTTGTCTCTCTAATCTGTTTCAGGCTTTGCAGTTTCTCTTCTAAGCACTCTATCCTAGCTTCTGCTGCTAAGACCTGTACTTCCCACTTCCTGCACTCTTCAGCTATCCGCTCCTCCATTTTCTTACCAAGCTCTACTATCTTCCTTCCCCACTCTTCCTCCCTTTTTTGGAGCTCTAACTCCCAGTCTTTCCTCCCTGGTTCGTCTACCAGATCTCTGGTTTTCCGTCCTCTAGGGCCACCCATTTTTTTTTTTTATTATTATTATTACCACAGACAGAAGGCTAGAGGAGGGAGAGGGTGAGAGGGGGAGAGAGAAAGGGTAGAAAGAGGGAGAGAGAGGAGAGAGAAAGGGTAGAAAGAGGGAGAGAGAGGAGAGAGTATGGGGGTGCGGGATAAGACCAAGGGGGAGAGAGAGAGAAATGTGAGGGGGCAGAGAAAGGGTAGAGAGAGGGAGAAAGAGAGGGAGAGAGAGAGAGAGAGAGGGTGAAAGGAGGGTGAGGGAAAAGACTATGAGAGAGACAAATGCGAGGGAGCGGTAGAAATATAGAAAAAGGGAGATGGAGAGAGAAGCCTGTAGAGAGAGAAGAGGGTGAGGAATAGGATTATGGGAGTGAGGGAGAGAGAGAGAGAGAGAGAGAGAGAGAGAGAGAGAGAGAGAGAGAGAGAGAGAGGGAGAGAGAGAGAGAGAGAGAGAGAGAGAGAGAGAGAGAGAGAGAGAGAAAGAGAGAGTAGGGAGAAGGGGAGGGAAAAAGGCTATGAGAGAGAGAAACGCGAGGGAAGGGGAGAGAGAAAGATAGGAGGGAGCAGGGAGTGAAGGCAAGAGCAGGGGAGGGGAAAGGTCTGTGGGGGAGAGAAAGGTGTGTGGGGGGGTGAGGGGACGCGGTCAAATTCCAAGGATCAGCTGTGTGAATGAGTGGGTGTGTGTATTCACCTAGTTGTGGTTTCAGGGGTCGAAACTCAGCTCCTGGCCCCGAGTGTGTGTGTGTGTGTGCGCGTGTGTGTGTGAGCACGTCAATTGTTTATATGTCCCAGAAATACATTTCACCTCTGTGTATCCGTAATACTAATAAGATACCATTAACACTGAGAGTAATTCTAATAATTATAATACTAGCGTGTGTTAACGAGTCTTTCTTTCACCCAGTTATGTACTACCTTTTACGACATGTGTACCCAATACTTGCTTCTCAGATTGTACTGTCTTTGTGTCCTAAAACATTATCTCTCGAAACTGTTGTCAGGGCTGTAGTCCCATTAGCCCCGACTTAATCCTCCTGCCTATTCCTTGCTCCTACAAATTTTATCTTCCTACTACTGTTAGGTGTTGTGTGTATGATAATCGCTCTGGAGCAGGGTTTGTGATAGCCAGCTACCAGTGATCGTAGGGCCGGCTTTACAACTCAAAACTTCCCGCTAACCACAAACAGGTGATTTGTACGTTACAACTCAGAGGGGACGTCCATCCAGATGCCTGATGTACGATGCTTGCTGTACTTTGCTCGCTGTACGATGACTCGTGCACCTCGCCCTTCCGCCTCTGACTTCTTCAGCTATTCTTTTCTCGTTGCCCTTTTGAGTCCTCGTTTACCACACTTATCACTTGTATACTGCTACTTTTATAATTTACACTTCACTTTCGGTAAGTACACTTCTTATTTGTGATGACACCAAACCTGTTATGGCGGCGCTACTTCCTCAGACCTACTGCTGCCACCTTCTCTGCTTATATATATTTATGTTTATGTATGATATAAACCTTGGTAATAAATACCGACAAGTTGGTTTAGAAAGACACGTAAGCAAACACTATAACATATTTATTAGAAAACGTCCCAGGACCGAAACGTTTTCTAATAAATATGTTATAGTGTTTGCTTACATGTCTTTCTAAACCAACTTGTCGGTATGTTTATGTATGTATATATACATATATCCCCTTTCTGGCTAGCTTGTTCACGCTGGCTGTGTGCTACATCACAGTTTCTCGTTAGCCATCCTCTCTTAATTCTATTTGATCTTTTCTCTTTAGTCACTCGCTTTATACTTTGTACATTTGTAACAGTGTGGCAACAAGTGCCAACTAGGCCTCAACGAACTTGCACTTTGAAATTTTGTTGTATAATTTCAGGCTTTCTCTTGCGTTTACTTTTTTTTTTTTGCTAATATTTTGGTTATCACTTGTAGGGTTGTTCACTGACGTTGTCACTAACACTGGTTGCTTCTAGCTGCTAAAGCACGTGTGTGTGTGTGTGTGTGTGTGTGTGTGTGTGTGTGTGTGTGTGTGTGTGTGTGTGTGTGTGTGTAATTATGTGTGTAATTATGTGTGGTTTTAGTGAGTGTCTGAAAAGTAGGTGAATTTTGCATGTGAGTGTAATGTGGAGTCTCAGTGGTCGCTTGCCTGACAACAACCTCTTGTGACCTGACCCCCCACCCTCCTGGGACTTGACCCGCACCTACTTACAATGTTGCCCTTTATGCCTGTCCTGCCACAAAGGATGGAGCACTGCACCAGACCCAGCAGCACAAGCTAGTCAGGTCAACTCACACCTATTTTTAAAACTACACAACGTTTTAGCCTCAATAACTGTACTCGGGAGTTTGTTCCACTCATCCACAACTCTATTACCAAACCAATGCTTTCCTATATCCTTCCTGAATCTGAATTTTTCCAACTTGAAACCATTGCTGCGAGTCCTGTCATGGCTGGAAATTTTCAGCACGCTATTTACATCCCCTTTATTTATTCCAGTTTTCCATTTATACACCTCGATCATATCCCCCCTAATTCTACACCTTTCGAGAGAGCGCAGATTAAAGGCCCTCAGTCTATCCTCATAGGGAAGACTTCTGATACAATTGATCATCTTTGTCATCCTCCTTTGTACGTTTTCCATAGCATTTATATCCATTCTGTAATACGATGACCAGAACTGAGCAGCATAGTCTAAATGAGGCCTAACCAAGGATATATAGAGGTGAAGAACAATCTGAGGACTTCTAATATTTATACTTCTAGATATGAAGCCAAGAATTCTGTTAGCTTTACTGCGAACACTAATGCACTGTTGTCTTGGTTTTAGGTTACTGCTTACCAGAACTCCTAAATCCTTTTCACAATCGGTAGTATTAAGATCTACGTTATTTAGTTTATATGTGACATGGTTATTTAACTGTCCAACATTTAGAACTTTGCATTTCTCAATATTAAACTGCATCTGCCACTTCTCCGACCATTGCGTCAGTCTATTCAAATCATCCTGGAGTGCTCTAATATCCTCATTAGAATGAATTGGACGGCCTATTTTGGTGTTATCAGCAAATTTGCCTATGTCGCTATTTATTCCCTCATCTCTGTCGTTTATGTAAATTGTGAACAACAATGGGCCCAACACTGACCCCTGAGGAACACCGCTTCTGACGTGCCCCCATTCTGATTTCTCTCCATTAATGCAAACTCTCTGCTGTCTATTTGTCAGCCATGCCTCTACCCAGGAAAAAATTTCTCCTATTCCATGTGCCCTCAGTTTCCTCAATAGCCTCTGGTGTGGAACTCTATCGAAAGCCTTACTGAAGTCCATATACACAAAATCATATTCATTACCATGATCTACCTCCTCAAACAACCTTTGTAAAACCATGCTGAGATTCATTAATCAATCTGTGCCTGTCAAGATGGCTACGAATTGCTTCTGCAATTATTGATTCCATAAATTTTCCCACTGTGGAGGTAAGGCTTATTGTTCTATAGTTCGTAGCCAAGGACCTGTCACCTGCCTTGTAAATAGGTATTACATTTTCCATTTTCCACTTATCAGGCACTATGCAAGTTTGTAGTGACATGTTAAAAATATTAGCCAAAGGTATGCTAAGTTCCTCTTTACATTCCTTTAACACCCTTGCAAACAGGTCATCAGGACCTGGGGATTTGTTAGGTTTTAGTTTCTCTATTTGTCTGAGGACCATATCACTAGTTACCGCAATCGTACATAGTTTATTATCATCCTGTTCTACATAATCTATTATTTCAGGAATATCGCTAGTATTTTCCTGGGTGAAAACTGAGAGGAAGTAGGTATTTAGAATTTCACACATATTCTTATCACTGTCAATGATCTGGCCAGTGTTACTCTTAAGTGGGCCAATCTTGTCCCTAATCTTGCTTCTGTATACCTGAAAGAACCCTTTTGGGTTAGTCTTTGAATCCCTTGCGAACTTAGCTTCATAATCCCTTTTTGCTTTTCTTATTTATCTTTTTATTTCTCTCTTTAATTGAATGTATTGATTTCTTACCTGCCCATCCTCTCTTTTGATACGCCTATATATGCCTCTCTTTTGACCAATGAGATGATTTAATCTATTGTTCATCCATTTGGGATCATTTTTGTTAGATCTAATTTCCCTACTCCTAACAAAAGTTCTCTGGGCAGCTAGTACTATGCTCTGAAAAACGTCATATTGGCAACCAAGATCACCTACCTGACCCATAGTCAGGACATCCCAATTTAGCCCACCAAAGTAATTTTTCAGTCCCATGAAGTCGGCCAAGCGAAAATCTGGGACAGAGATTTGATTACAGTTATCTGGGTAATTCCATGATATATTGAAACTAAGTGATTTGTGATCACTTTCCCCAAGCTCACCATTAACCTCAAGATTATTAATTAGTGAATCTTTGTTGGCAATAACCAAGTCAAGCAGATTGTTTCCTCTAGTTGGTTCTCACACAACCTGTTCTGAAAAGCAATCCTGAACCGTATCAAGAAAGTCAATAGACTCAAGATTTCCAGTCATATTGTGGCTAGGGACAGAATATTTCAGTGATTTTACAAAGCAACAAGTGGTCACAACTGGAAGTTGAAAACTCAGATGAATCACATGGATGTTACGAAATATTTCTTCAGTTGTCAGACAGGGGAACAATCTGGAAAGTGATGTAGTGGAGGCAGGATCCATATATAGCTTTAAGAAGAGGTATAACAAAGCTCGTGGAGTAAGGAGAGAGTGGAGGTAGTAACGACTAGTGACGAGGCGGGACTCGGAGTTATGAGTCCGACCCCTGCAACCAGGATTAGGTGAGTATATACACGCACACACACTCTCTCACACATATACTGACGCACACATACATTCTCACACACACACACACACATACACTGGAAAACCTCATGCATCAACATATTAGAGACTCTACCAGACAGAGAGAGAGAGGTGAGGATGATACAGCAAGACTGGACCTTGTATTCACCTTGTGTAGTTCGGACATCGAGGATATCATGTATGAAAGGCCCCTAGGAGCTAGTGATCAAGTGGTTTTGTGCTTTGAGTACATAGTTGAGCTGCAAGTGGAGAGATTAACAGGAATAGGATGGGAAAAACCAAACTACAGAAGGGAGGACTACACAGGCATGAGGAACTTCCAGTAAGATGCTCAGTGGGAGAGAGAACTGGCAGGAAAACCAGTAAAAGAAATGATGGACTATGTGACAACAAAATGCAAGGAGGTAGAGGAGAGGTTTGTTCCCAAGGGAAACAGAAATAATGGCAAGACCAGAATGAGTCCTTGGTTATCCCGAAGGAGTAGAGAGGCAAAACCTAGGTGTACTAGAGAGTGGGAAAGGTACAGAAGACAAAGGACCCAGGAAAATAAAGAGATCAGCCGAAGAGCCAGAAACGAATGAGCACAGGTAAGAAGGGAGGCTCAGCGAAAATACGAAAATGAGATGGCATCGAAAGTCAAGTTTGATTCAAAGATGTTGTATAGCCACATCAGAAGGAAAACAACAGTCAAGAACCAGGTAATCAGACTAAGGAAGGATGATGGGGAGTTCACAAGAAACGAGCATGAGGCATGTGATGAGGTACACATAACCGAGGAAGAGGTGAAGAAGCTGCTATGTGAACTTGATACGTCAAAGGCAGTGGGACCAGACATCTCTCCGTGGGTCCTTAGAGAGGGAGCAGAGATGCTGTGTGTGCCACTAACAAAGATCTTCAACACATCCATTGAAACTGGGCAACTACCTGAGGTATGGAAGATGGCAAAGGTAGTCCCAGTTTTTAAAAAAGAGACAGACACGAGACATTAAACTACAAACTTATATCACTAATGAGTATAATATGCAGACTCATGGAGAAGATCATCAGGAGGAGAGTGGTGGAGCTCCTGGAAAGAAACAAGAATATAATTGACAACCATCATGGTTTCAGGGAAGGAAAATCCTGTGTCACAAACCTACTGGAGTTTTATGACAAAGTGACAGAATTAATGCAAGAGAAAGAAGGGTGGATAGATTGCATTTTCTTGGACTGCAAGAAGGCCATCGACACAGTTCCTCACAAGAGGTAAATTCGAAAGTTATAGGATCAGACACACATAACAGGAAAGGCACTGCAGTGGATCAGAGAATACCTAACAGGGAGGTAACAAGGAGTCATGTACGTGACGAGGTGTCAGAGTGGGCGCCTGTGACAAGCGGGGTTCCACAGGGGTCAGTCCCAGGACCTGTGCTGTTTTTGGTATATGTGAATGACATAACGAAAGGGATAGACTCATAAGTGCCCATGTTTGCAGATGATGTGAAGTTAATGAGGAGAATCAAACCAGTCGAGGATCAGGCAGGACTACAAAGAGACCTGGACAGGCTTCAAGCCTGGTCCAGCAACTAGCTCCTTGAATTTAACCTGCCAGATGAGAAGTCATGAAGATCGGGGAAGGGCAAAGAAGACTACAGACACAGTATAGTCTTGGTGGCCAAAGACTGCAAACCCTCACTCAAGAAAAAAGATCTTGGGGTGAGTATAATACCGAGTACATCTCCAGAGGTGCACATCAGTTAGATAACTGCTGCAGCATACGGACGTCTGGCAAACCTGAGGATGACGTTCTGACACCTCGGTATGAATCGTTCGAGACTTTACGCCATATACGTCAGACCATACTGGAGTATGCAGCACCAGTATGGAATCCACATGGTCAAGCATGTTAAGAAATTAGAGAATGTGCAAAGGTTTGCAACACGACTAGTCCCAGAGCTAAGGCGATTGTCCTACGACGAATGGTTAAGGGAAATTGGTCTGACGACACTGGAGGACAGGAGGGTCAGGGTAGACATGATAAAGACGTATAAAATACTGCGCGGAATAGACAAGGGGAACATAGACTGGATGTTCCAGAGATGGGACACAGAAACACGGGGTCACAATTGGAAGTTGAAGACGCAGATGAGTCAAAGGGATGTTATTAAGTATTTCTTCAGACACAGAGTTGTCAGGCAGTGGAATAGCCTAGAGAGTGACGTAGTGGAGGCGGGAACCATACGTAGTTTTAAGGCGAGGTATGATAAAACTTATGGAGCAGGGAGAGTGAAGACCTAGTAGCAATCAGTGAAGCGGTGGGGCCAGGAGCTATGAATCAACCCCTTCAACCACAAATAGGTGAGTACAAATAGGTGAGTACACACACACACACACACACACACACACACACACACACACACACACACACACACACACTCACACACACACTCACACACACACTCAAAGACACACACACACACACACACACACACACACACACACACACACACACACTTGGGGTGAGTATAACACCAGGCACATCTCCTGAAGCGCACATCAACCAAATAACTGCTGCAGC